>NC_083762.1:37386716-37651716 GCF_963514075.1 Conger conger | reverse complement strand
TATAAACTACATAATATTACAATGCCAGATTACGTAGCAGTAGATCCAGAAACAGATTAAATATACACTCCTTAGTTCCTAAAACCTGGCCTGGAGATTTCTGCAGACCAAGAGGAGACAACAGTCTTCAACTGGGAGTGGTAAATGCCTGGAATTCACATCACGAGATAGGGGTGTGGACGTCTTTAAAATGGGGACTACATGTATTTCTGGCATGTTGATAAGCATCTTCCCTGGAGCGCAGGTTGAGAAATAGCCATGCTACTTAAAGGATAATTATACCCTACATCAACCTTTTTTTAGCTGTAAACGTATTTGTGTGCCGACTTTATAGTGAAGCTTTTTAATCCACGGGATTATTTAAACCTTTATGAAATAATATAATTTCGGTTTACAAATTTGCTGCATATAGAGTTTGAAAAATGCGATCTGCAGTGCACTCTGGCCCTGCCCGAATCGTGACTACATGAGCATGGTGAGTTCATATGTGAATGTCAATCAGATATCCAGTTGGAAAATTGTTGACGCCCACACATTCGTCTGTTTAATTTAACTGCTCGTATTCAAAGTCGGCAAGCTAGCTGTTATGGATCAGTGCAAAACCGAACACTGCCATCACCTGATACTTCATGCAAATGAGATGGACACACCCACTCTACCCACCCCAGAATGCATTGTGAATATTGTGAAGAAGGCGGAGCCAGGCTGAAACAGCGAGTGTAATTATTCTCTCAGTAAGCACGGTCTTGTACCACAGAGAATCACTGGGGGAAGCCACAGGGGATTAGAGTCTTAAGTCCGGTAGAGTGGCTGATGGGATACAGTTAGTAAATCTAAATACACTGGAATATAATAATCTCCTCATTCATGAGGAGATAAACTCGTTGTTTGTTAAAAAGGGGGGTAAGTTGAATGTACAGCATGCTACGTGAATATAAGCGCATTAGACAATGTTCCCGGACAAAATGTGAGTGACAATCCTGTTCTATACATTACATCCACTCACATTTCAATTTAACTCGCAATCATTCTCAGATGAATCTGAATCTGATTCTCAGATTCTCAGAATCTACATAGATTCATTTTCGAAAAAATTAAATGTCACAGAAAATGTTTGTATTTTATGAAATAAAATAACATATTAAGTAATAGCGCCTTTGTCCAATAAAAAAAACTTGATTGAGGCTGTCTGGGATTACCTGGAGAGCCAGAAGCAAGTGAGCCAATGTCTGTAGAAGAACTCAAGTTTTCCAATATGGCAAGTTTTCCAATATGTTTGGAAGAACCAACTAGTTGATTTCCTGATAAAACTACAGGACAGTGTACCCAAGAGAACTGATGCATTTTTAAAGGCGAAGGGTGGTGACAACAGATATTGAGTTTTTCTACTCTTTATAGTAAAAGCATTAAGCATTTTTAGTCCTGTAATAAAAGTCAAAGGCACCATAGGTAATGTCGAACATTTAACGGTTGAGAAGAATAGCAGCAACAAACATCTTCAAACTATTTATATCTCCCCCTTCTCTGTGAACGTGCTGACGTTGAAACGCCATTGACTGTGTCAATTAGAACCGATTTTCAACCAATGAGCTTGAATTATTGTACAGCTATATGATGTTTTGGTATTGTGTGTGTTGGCCCGTCAACTGTATATTTTGATCTAAGGACTATAAACACAGACAGAGGGTGAGTCAACAAGTTAGTGAACCTTTTTAAATGATTGGAAGTTTAAAAATTTACAATGGTCTTGTAACAATGTTTTAACACAAAATCTTACCTATTATACCTTTAAGATAGCTAACAAGCTAATATTTACTGTTTGCATGAGAAGTGAAATTCTCACCCCATTGGCAAATCTTGAAATGAGTCAAACTTTCTCACCTCATTGGCAGTTTTTTTGTATCATTTAGCAAAATATTACTGTAATAGAAACAAGATAAGAAGTATAAACTAATTTAGTTAAGACTTTTTTTTTGCTTTTTGCAGTGTTCAATATTTAGAGACTTTTCATTGCATTATTTTTGAAAGCATCTTTGCTTGATTCATTATTTTTATTTTTTTACATTTTACATGAGCCCAATACCTTCTTTTTTTATATACAGTACCATATCTGTATTGGACTAGCTTCACCCTCGTGATTGAATGCAGTCCTAGTTTCTCCTGCACAGTATCAGAGTGTTTAGCTGGTGGGACTAAGTCTCTGATACAGTATCTTATCTGTATTGAACTAGCTTCACCCTTGTGATTGAATGCAGTGCTAGTTTCTCCTGCACAGTATGTGACAGTGTTTAGCTGGTGTGACTCTTGACAGGCTCCTGAACAGTACTGCATGTACTGTGTGTGAGTGTGGAGGGGCCTGCCCACCTTGCTGCTGCAGCTTGTAGTCGGTGGAGTAGCTCTTCCCGATGATGTTCCAGACGGGCCGCAGGCAGCCGAACAGCCCCTCCAGGAAGCCGGCCGTGCCGTTCCCCGCCCGGTGGAAGTGCAGCTTGATGTCGTCGTGCGGGTGTCCGTGTGTCCCTCCCCCCACCCCCCCTCCCCGGCCGGCAGGATGACACCCTCCACCCCCTCCCCCCCCTCCTCCACCTCCCCCCCCGCCTCCGCCGTCCTCGCCCCCGCTGCCACACCCCCCGCCCCCGGAGCCCGGCGACTCGGCCTCCTCCTGCTCCTGCAGCTGCAGCACGCTGTTGTCGAAGTGCCTCTGCTCGCGCGACGAGTCCTCGCTCAACGCCGTGGCGGGCGGGCTTCCCCTCCCCTCGTCCTGCCCCGGGGGCTGGGGGGCGGGGGCGGGGGCGGGGGCGGGGGCGGGGGCGGGCGAGGCCAGCGGAGGGGGCACCAGGTCGGCGATGATCCGCGGGGGTGAAGGTGGCGGAGGGGGCTGCTGGGGGGACGCGTTGTTGGAGCCGGCCTTCTTCATGGCGTCTCCCACCACCGTCAACTTCAGCTCCTCCTTCAGCTTGCCCACCAGGAGGCTGGGGCAGGAGGTCCAGGAGAGCACCTCGGGGGAGCTGCCCATGGTGCCGTGTGTGTGCATGGACCGCCCGCTGAGAGATAGCAAGGACCTTCCCTCCCTAACACACGCTCCGGTCTGGGCTCAACTGGGACACACCTGGGAGATGGGCAGAGAAGCACAAAACAGGTCACTACTGACATCCGCTGGGTCAATAAATCCACCTGTATCCTAAAGGACCTGAAGGGAACACCACAACGACAGGAACTTCAAGTGACAAAATAAAAAAAGAAGACTGTTGCTATACAGTACTGTAAAATACAGACAACCAGTATATACCTGTAATATGTGAAGGATTGCGAAAAATGTTAAAACTTATTCTGCAGGATTTTCACTTGAGAAATATTATAAAACAAACATCATTACTAAATAAAGTAATAAAGTACTAAAGTAAACGTCATTACTATGATACACTGGCAACCTGTGTCTGTGTGTTCACTTCTCAGGTTGAAATCAGGTGGTGCACACATTTGAGTTGTTGTGACAAAGCATAACCTGCCAGAGCTACGTCCAGTCTCGTAACGTAGCATTGCATAGCATAACATAACCTAACATAACATGAAATAGCATTACGTAGCATAACGATGCCCATTCAGCCCAGCAATTGTCGCCCTTTTTTGGCCAAAATTACGGCCAAAAACCAGGGTAAAATACTTCTACAAATGATATCCTAGACATAAACAAAACAAGAAGAGTAAATAAAAATGCCAAATCAATAAAACCGTGTAAAACGGAATGTGTAATATAGATTATGTAACCACGCCAAGTGCATTTTGTCAAGAACATTTTCTAATCCAAAACAAACAAACTAACGCCACATAGCGCACTATTCCATGGCGCTAAAGCCATAGGAAAAGCAGTCAATCCCCCCGTCATGTTCTCATTTCCAGTCTTGCGTCCTGGGATTCAGGAAGCTTATCTAAATGATGATTATATTTTTCGTGGTACACGGTCAGCAGCACGGACGGAGAGGAGGGAGACGAAGGCTCTCGGCAGCTGTTTGCTCTCGTCCTTGGGTCACTAGTGACCGTACGGTTCTGTGCTCGCGTTCGGCGGATTCCGGGAAGAGCTGGGTTTACCCGGTAACCACTTCGCGGGGATTAATAACACGGCGCATAAACAGTTCGCAGCCCAACACATCTGGCACGGAGGGACAGCCCCCGGAAAGAGAGATGCTACACAGTTAGAGATAAACACAACATACAATAGCACTGAGAAAATCCCCTATTCGGCTCCTCGACTGGTTATGTAAGTTAGGGGCAGGTCTCATGGTGAAACAGCTTCCCGAAAGCCAGCTTTATTTCAGCAGCAGAGTAAACAGAAAGGTCGAGTACAGCAGTGCGTCCTGATTAGCGAGCGGACAGAACGTATCCCAGCTACCCAGCTATCCCAGCTGAAGAGAAATGTCCAAAAATACATTTGGTATGCATTCGACACAGCATGTTTTGGTGTGGTAAAATGAGTTCTGGAGAGGACAGGTGAAGTAAAAGCTGACTGTAGCTCAGAGCACAGCCAAAACAGCTCAAGATAACTTTTAGGGATGGGAGGGGGAGAGGGATAGGTTCATATCTGTCTGGGGTCAGATGACACAGTGTACTGTTCTTAGGTGCATTACGATGTGAAGGTGGAGTATGATTTTTGTGTTTTTGTGTTTTAGTGTTGTTGGGTGTGGTTTTGGTGTTATGGGGTGCAGTTTTGATGTCGTGGGGAGCAGGGGGTGTGGTTTTGGTGTTGTGTGGTGCAGCAGGGTGTGTTTTGGTGTTGGGGGTGTGGTTTTAGCACGGTGGGGTGTGGTTTTAGTGCCGTCGGGTGTGGTTTAGCGTTATCGGGTGCAGTGGGGTGTGGTTTTATGGTTATCAGGTGTGGTGGGGTGTGGTTTTAGCATTATCGGGTGTGGTGGGGTGTGGTTTTAGCGTTATGAGGTGTGTGGGGTGTGGTTTTAGCGTTATCAGGTGTGGTGGGGTGTGGTTTTAGTGTCGTGGGGTGTGGGGTGTGGGTTTAGCGTTATTAGGTGCGGTGGGGTGTGGTTTATCGTTATCGGGTGTGGTGGGGTGTGGTTTTAGCGCTATCAGGTGTGGTGGGGTGTGGTTTTAGTGTTGTGGGGTGTGGGGTGTGGGTTTAGCGTTATTAGGTGCGGTGGGGTGTGGTTTATAGTTATCGGGTGTGGTGGGGTGTGGTTTAGCATTATCAGGTGGGGTGGGGTGTGGTGTAGCGTTATCAGGTGCGGTGAGGTGTGGTTTTAGTGTTGTGGGGTGTGGTGGGGTGTGGTTTAGCATTATCAGGTGCGGTGAGGTGTGGTTTGAGCGTTATCGGGTACGGTTTAGCGTTATCGGGTGCGGTGGGGTGTGGTTTTAGTGTCGTGGAGTGTGGGGTGTGGTTTAGCGTTATCAGGTGCGGTGAGGTGTGGTTTTAGCGTTATCGGGTGTGATGGGGTGTGGTTTAGAGTTAACGGGTGCGGTGGGGTGTGGTTTAGCGTTATCGGGTGTGGTTTAGCGTTATCAGGTGCGGTGGGGTGTGGTTTAGCGTTATCGGGTGCGGTTTTAGCGTTATCAGGTGCGGTGAGGTGTGGTTTAGCGTTATTGGGTGTGGTGAGGTGTGGTTTTAGCGTTATCGGGTGCGGTGGGGTGAGGTTTAGCGTTATTGGGTGTGATGAGGTGTGGTTTTAGTGTTGTGGGGTGCGGTGGGGAGTGGTTTAGAGTTAACGGGTGCGGTGGGGTGTGGTTTAGCGTTATCGGGTGTGGTTTAGCGTTATCGGGTGCGGTGGGGTGTGGTTTAGCGTTATCAGGTGCAGTGAAGTGTGGTTTTAGCGTTATCGGGTGCGGTGGGGAGTGGTTTAGCGTTATCGGGTGCGGTGGGGTGTGGTTTAGTGTTATCGGGTGCGGTGGGGTGTGGTTTAGCGTTATCGGGTGTGGTTTAGCGTTATCGGGTGCGGTGAGGTGTGGTTTAGCGTTATCGGGTGCGGTGAGGTGTGGTTTTAGCGTTATCGGGTGTGGTTTAGCGTTATCGGGTACGGTGAGGTGTGGTTTAGCGTTATCGGGTGTGGTTTAGCGTTATCGGGTGCGGTGGGGTGTGGTTTAGCGTTATCGGGTGCGGTGGGGTGTGGTTTAGCGTTATCGGGTGCAGTGGGGTGTGGTTTAGCGTTATCGGGTGCGGTGGGGTGTGGTTTAGCGTTGGGTGCGGTTGCCGGGCGGTACAGAAAGGAGCAGGACTTCTCGGCAGGCCGTCCCGCCCAGGGAAACCGGATCCCTGAGCGAGCGGGGAGGAAGCTGCCAGCAGCGCATCAATAATGCAGAGAGATGTGTGCACTGCTGAGAGTGTGGCTGGGGGAGAGGTCGCTCTCTCAGGTAACCGCTAAATCTCTCCCCTCTGCTGCAGAGACAACAGGGCAGCTCCTCCGCCCGCTCCATCCGCCCTGCTCTGTAATTCCACCCGGGGGCCACGCCACAGGGCCCAGTTACAGCCTGGGGGAGAAGTCCCACATTAGCACACGCACACACAATATAGTGCACACGTGCACGGGCACACACACACATGCGGAATACAGCACATTACATTACATTTGCATTAATGGCATTTGGCAGAGGCTCTTATCCAGAGCGACATACAGTTGATTAGACTAAGCAGGAGACAATACTCCCCTTGCGGGTCCCAGTCATGTACCTTAACCACTTAACCACTACGTTACAGGCCGCCCACACACACACGCAGGTGCACACACACACATACACAGAATAATATGCCCACAGTATACAGCACACAAATGCATGTGTACACACACAAACAGAATAACTCACACATACACATACACAGAATAACACACACACACACACAGAATACAGTGCACGCACACGCATGTGCACACATACACTTACAGGCACTCACTCACACACACACCCACACACAGAATAACACTAACACACGAACCCACATTTCATAACTCCTACACACATAGAATAACTCTCACTCACTCACTCACTCACTATTGTCCTACCCATGTAGCGCTTCTCCTCCACACACAAAGATTACAATACAGAGATCAGCCCCACAGCATGTAAATCTGTCAGGCCACAGTCTATAATTGTACAAACAACACCCACCATTTTGAGCCTTAGCATCAGTCCCCGTTGGACTGTTATCCAGTAGCACAGGTCCGACGGTCACCGTGTTTGAAGCTGAAGATGCTTCAGGCCTGGGTCAAATATGCAATCATTTTGGATTCAAATACTTTTCTATATTTTACTGAGCTTGTCTGGTGTATTGGAACCTATGAAATATTCTCAAAAAGTGCAAAACCTGCCTTCTGGTTGGCACAATTGCATCAGGCAAGATCAAACAAGCACAAAAAAGCACTTGAATCCCAAACAATTACATATTGGACCCTGATCTGGCTCAATATATAGTTCTGTAGTGAGCAGGAATCCCAAATGGGCCTGTTGCCACAGCTCATTCTCTTATTTAATTTAATTTGACTCATTTGCTTTTTTTAAAAGTCGTCTGGAACTCGGTGCTCCTGAAGAGGACGGCTGACTCAGGCAGTGTGTAATGTACCAGGCTAACTAACATTAATCCCAAGTCCGCCATTAATTATTAAAGTCCACAGTGACCGTTATCCCGTTAATAATGTCTGGACCTTACCGACAAAGGGCCCGCTCTGACGGTGTCGTTTACTGATCTAAAATCCACACTGGACAAGTGCCTGTGACATTGGGGGCTGGATATACACAGGCTTAAGCCGGATTTATACTTTGTCGCACAACCATTGACCAAGAATGAAAGTGTCACACAACGTTTCATATTTATACATCGGCCAGGGTCTGCGATGAGGGTTCTATTGTCTCTATGGTAATGAGACGTGGAACTGACAGCTGGTTAAAAAATTTTTTAAACAAGATCTGTACATCACAATAACTTTCGGTGCCCCGTTGAGCAAATCCAGTCCAATAAACATTACACCACAAAGTATAATGTTGTCCACGACATAGCAAAATTCTACAGGTACGCAACACAAAGAAAAGTGTCTTTTTCTCACTTTTTGAAGAAAGAGAGAGATGGGAAAGAGAGAGAGAGAATACAGAGGATGATCCTTTAATCCTGGAATACACAACCCTGACACAAAGCCATTCCCCTCTCCCAGCATTGCATGCACACACACACACACACACACATGCAAATGCATGGTTGCAGATAAACATAGACATACACGCACACAGGCATAGACACAAGAAACAGGGGCGCACACACACACACATACAAACACACACACATACACACATACACACATCTCATTAAAAGAATCTCTGCTGAGAGAAGAAAACAGCTGCGACCGGCACAAGCATCAATTCAGCTCCCACGACATCCCACAATGCACCCTTACTGGCCTGCTGCTGCTGTATGCACCATATACTGTAGAGAAATATGGACCAAGTGCCTGTTACGTCACCCACTGACTATCCCACTGACGTGAGCATGTTGAAGCCCAGACAGTCAAGTTAACTGGCACCGCCGTGTTGTACATTTTGGGCCAGAGTCTCTGAGATACTCTGACGTAAATGGTCCCCGGTTCGTATTGCTGTTGCTTGTCCTAATGACACAACAACTTAAAGAAAATCGGTGCATGGGGAAGCATTAGATGAAACATAAACACAGATTGCGACTACATTTTCATGTCGAATAACAAAAACGGACTATTTTGACCGCAATTGTACATCGGCTTTACATTGAAAACGGGTCCAAAGGACCCATACTGGAGCCAACCGCAGTGGCGCTAGTGAGCACTGTCTCTCAGCAAAGTTTTAGTGCTTGGTATGCACGTACGTAAGCACTAGGACACCATCATGCAGCTTCACCATGATAACACTGCTCTGACATGCAGAACAGCTCACAGGCCTCTGTCAGACCTGGGCCAAATACGCAACGCCTACGGCAACAGAGCAGAGCGTCAGCGCAGGGTTATCAGGCTCTCTCAGCAATGAGGCATATACCACTGTCACAAAGAGAGAGAGAGAGAGAGAGAGAGAGAGAGGGGGGGGATAGAGAGAGAGGGGGAGAGCAAGAGAGGGGGGAAAAGGGAGGGAGGGAGAGAGAGAGGGGGGGGAGACAGAGAGAATCCAAAGAGGATGATCCTAAGGGAAATGGAGATATCAGATGAAAGAAAGGCGTTTGCTGCTGCCCTGGAACAATCCTAACTAACCCCAGAGCAACAAAGGACACAATGGGAGCCGGCTCCATCTAAATTATGAGAGAAACACACAGTCTGACCTGAGAAACACAGTCTGACCTGAGAGACAAACAGTCTGACCTGTGAGAGAAACAGTCTGACCTGTGCCAAATACGCAACAGTTTCAGATTTTTTTATTTATTTTTGTGCTCTATTGACCTTGCCTGGTGCAAGTGAGCCAACCAAGAGGACCAGAAGGCGGGATTCGCGCTTTGTGGAGTATTTCATAGGTTCCCATACACCAGACAAGCTCAGTAACACATAGGGAAGTATGTGAATCCAAAACTATTAAGCATTTGTTTTGGCCTGGCCTCTTACCCAACCCTCTCTATCCCCCCACCACTCCCCAGCTCTCTCCATCTCATCCCTGGACACACAGAGTGAAGCCATTTTCCCGGGCAGAAGGGAAAATACCGTTATGAAGGTGTAATCGATACAATGTGTGGAGATTTGAACCTGCTCCCATTCTGCCTGGAAGCAGTCCTGCTCCTGTACGCATTTCGGACAGCACACCTGATTTTAGAGGCAGTGAGATTGATGGATATGTATTAATCTATCTGTATATTTCACTGGGCATGTTTATTTAAAGGTCCAATAGGTAATTTCGAACTTCTAACGGTCAAGAGAGGAATAGCAGCAACAAAGACCTTCAAACCACAACACTGTTTATCCCTCCCTCTTCTCTGTAAACGCGCTGACGTTGAAACATCATTGGCTGTGGCAATTAGAACCAATATTCAACCAATGAGCTTTAATTATTGTATTCCCCCTAGGAGCCTAACTGGACATTAAGTAGAGTTATATAGCCTTGGGGAGGGGACGATGTCTGAAGCTGACCTGAATCTAGCCATTGACCGTGGTGCAGTAGGCAATTCCATAACCCTCCCCCCTTTAGACTATAGCCAGACTGGAACATTTAAGGGGTTGGAATGTCCTTAAAGTTGAGTCTTTCCAGGTCAGAAGCAAGGAAAGGGAAAAAAGTGGAGGAAAATACGCGATTGGAAAGTTCCTTAGACGAGAGTCAGACTGGTCACATGTCCCAAGTTTCTGGAGGCCTGTTCCCTCACAAGCTTTGCAGCTTTGCTGAAACCCGAGGTGGATTTCGCTCCAGACTTTGCCCCGTTGACCAGAAAATATGGTGCTGGCAGGGGGCTGAGTTGAAATCAGCCGTCTGTCTGCGTTAAGGAACAATAACAGAAAGAACAGTGTGAAAGGTCATGTTGTAATTAAGAGGACTTTAAGCAGACAGAGCACTTTGTCTTTTACTCCATATCACTGGATTTAGGAGGGCTTGAAGAACACAACACTAGTTACAAATAGATTATTCACTAGTCTGGCTAGTCTACACAAAAGTCTACCAGAGTAAAGTGATGAAGCACTTCAAGACAACTCTCTGAGCCCAATGCCCAAGTAGGTTAATGAGCAAACACATTTTCAGTGGCCCAGAGCTATATGACATAACAAAAGGTAACATATGGAATAAAAAATATATAACATATATCCAATATGGTCCAATGCAGTGTATGTAAAAGGAACAGTTTTAATTGCGCTTACTTAAATGTCAATGGAAAGTGTAAAATGAGATTTTGTCATGTATATCTGCAACTCCTCCAACAACCCATAGTTTGGGAAACGCTGCTTTTAGGTATGTGTAACTTTCTGTAATACAATTGTGTCGACCTAAATAACAGTTTATTAAGATCAGTGCAGCCCAAACATGTTCTGTGCAGGTTTTCAGTCCAACCAATCACTGATTTCACTCAACCCTCTATTAATATCATACGGCATATGCAGTTATTTCGGAAATATAATATCTTTAGTCAGGTCACCCTAAATAATAGCTGGACTGCATAACTTATAAACCTGTAGTTTTAAAAATGGTTTATTTCTGTCTGCGATGATTTTGCATTGTTGCCGATTGGTCAAGGCCGTTTCTGGGTCATGGGTCATTCCCACGTAAGGGCTACAAATGCAAGGTGAATAAAAATGAGGCCGCATACTGTATCCACCTGTACACAACACCCACTCGAGTTCCTGTACTTAAAATTATTTATTCTTCTCTGTCATATTTTCACAAAAATAACCGCAACCATTCGAGTTTGTGCCAGTTCTGCATTTTACTCACAGCACAATACTGCTCATTCATAGACGTATATAAATTACCTGCACAATGAGAAGATGTTCTGCTATTTTTGTGCAGCCATTTATAACCGTACTTGTCTCACGAAGCTTCTAAAAATATGGATGCGATTATTTATGCAGAGTTGAGGTTCACTCGGTTGGACTGTCAGCTCCAGAGTAGAGGGTGCAGTCTCACTCACACACACACACACACACACACACACGCAGCATCACTGGATGGCAGACGTGTGGCATTAGAGGCACAAAAGCAACAATACATTGTGACGCACGGAACCTCCCGGGGGACAGGCTTCACAATGAGAAAAAGGATAAATATCGTGCGCAATACAAACGTCAGGCTGCCTACGGCAACAGAGCAGAGCGTCAGCGCAGGGTTATCAGACTCTCACAGCAATGAGGCATATACCACTGTCAGAGAGAGAGAGAGAGAGGGGGAGAGAGCGAGGGGAGAAAGAGGGGGGATAGAGAGAGCAAGAGAAGGGGGGGAGAAAGGGGGGGGGAGAGAATCCAAAGAGGGTGATCCTGAGGGAAGTGAGAGATATCAGATGAAAGAAAGGCGTTTGCTGCTGCCCTGGAACAATCTTAACTGTAACCCCAGAGCAACAAAGGACACAATGGGAGCCGGCTCCATCTAAATTATGAGAGAAACACACAGCCTGACCTGAAAGACAAACACAGTCTGACCTGTAAGAGAAACACACTGTCTGACCTGTGAGAGAAACAAGCACAGTCTGACCTGTAAGAGAAACACACAGTCTGACCTGAGAGACAAACACAGTCTGACCTGAGAAACAAATACAATCTGACCTGTGACTGAAACACAGTCTGACCTGTGATTGAAACACAGTCTGACCTGAGGGTCACACAGAACTCAGAACATTTTTCAGAGAGGGTGAAGAGAGAGACTCATAACAACATTGCATTGGTTGCCGACAATGGACACGATTATAACAACAGATTATAGGCAGAACAGACGTGTATGGCACGTACGTAATGCGGTGGTATAAATCAGGCAGGTGGCTAAGACCAGGCCCAGCTGGGACAGCTGTAGGTCCTGCTCTGGGCTCTTTCTTCCGAGGAGTTCTACCACTTATTCCCCAATTTCCAGCACCGCAAATCAAAGAAATCAATACAATACCCTGACACGTCCATTAGCCGCTACAGACTACGGCCTCATCTAAAAGCGCTAAACAACAGCCGCGAAACCGGAAAGTCCCTCGTGTGCACACACGCCGTACAGAACCTGGAGGAAGGGTTAGCCTCAACCCGCTAGCCAGCTGCCAGGCTAAACTCGTGGCACCCTGGCGCTCAGAAAATATAAATCCAAGAATAAACAGGCCACTCATTTTCAGCTCTACAGTCTTACTCTTAGCCCCCCCCCCACACCTCTCCTCTCCCCCCCCCCCCCCCCAGGAACACCAGCTGGTAACAGCCCAATTCACAGAGGGGGGGGGGGGGCACATCCCACATGGAACAGCAGGCTCAGCCACAGAAGCTCTATTAGCAGGTCAGGAAGGGGGATTTTGGAGGGGGGGTTTCGGAGGGGGGGGTTGGGAGGGGGGAGGACGTCCTCTCTCCAGAGGAAAGCGGAAGCATCCCCGGGAGCCTCTCTGCACCCTGCGCCAGTCCTCCAGAGGAGAGCGAGAGCCGTCCTTCATCAGAGGGCAGCGAGAGCCAGAGAACACAGCCGCATCCGCCGTGAGCGCAGGCAGCGGCGGCCAGGACCAAAATAGCCTTACAGTAAACACACACATACACTGTATATGCACTCCCACAAAGGCCCGCATACGCTGTGTATACGCACAGGCACACACGCGTGTTCACAGACATGCACGTACAGAGACACTCGCTCTCTCTCTCTCTCTCACTCTCCCTCCCTCACACACACACACAAGCGCATACACACGCTCTCTCTCCCTCACACACACACACACACAAGCACATGCACACACTCTCTCTCCCTCACACACACACAAACAAACAGACACTCACACACACACACACTCTTACACACACACATACACACACAATCACACACTCTCACAAACACGTACACAGACACACACACACTCTTTCGCTCTCTCACATACACAGGTACACAGACACACTCTCTCTCTCCCTCTCACACACACAGACACACACACACTCTCTCTCTCTCTCTTTCTCTCACACACACACACTCTCTCTTTCTCTCTCTCTCACACACACACACACACACACACAGACACACACAAACACAGGCCAGAGACAGCTTCACTGCATTACTCACAGCTGACAGAGCCTGGTTTCATGGTCCTTTTCTTCAGTGCGGCAGAAGGGAAGAAAAGGAGGTAAAGGCAGGCAGCAGCGACAGAGGGATGGAGGAGGAGGAGGAGGAGAGGGACGACGCAGAGGAGAATCCTCCCCCTGGATCCTGCAGCGAGCGTCTGTGCCTGGAGTGGGCGTCCTCCCGGCCGAGAGCTGCTCACGTCACGCTTTTCATGAATGAGCACCGCACTGACTGATGAGGGGACAGCTCACACGCTGTGTGTGAGAGAGAGTGAGAGATTGTGTGTGTCTGTGTGAGAGAGAAAGTGTATGAGTGTGTGTGCGAGAGAGAAAGTGTGTATGAGAGTGTGTGAGAGAGAAAGTGTGTGTGAGATTGTGTGTGTGTGTGTGTGCCTGTGAGAGAGAGATTGTGTGTGTGAGAGAGAAAAAGTTTGCATGAGAGTATGTGGTGTGAGAGAGAGTGAGAGATTGTGTGTCTGTGTGAGAGAGAAAGTGTGTATGAGAGTGTGTGAGAGAGAAAGTGTGTGTGAGATTGTGTGTGTGTGCGTGCCTGTGAGAGAAAGTGAGATTGTGTGTGTGTGCCTGTGAGAGAGAGAGAGAGATTGTGTGTGTGTGTGTGTGTGTGTGTGTGTGTGTCAGAGAGATTGTGTGTGTGTGTCAGAGAAAAAGTTTGTATGAGAGTATGTGTGAGAGAGAGTGTGTGTCAGAGAGATTGTGTGTGTGTGTCAGAGAAAAAGTTTGTATGAGAGTATGTGTGAGAGAGAGTGAGAGATTGTGTGTCTGTGTGTGTGTGTGTGTGTGTGTTTGGGTTGTTTGTGTGTGTGTGTGTGTGTGTGTGTGTGTGTGTTTGGGGCACAAGGGGGTATGTGTGCCTCTTGGTGCGCATGTATGCTCTGTGTGAGCACTGAAACCGTGGGAATGTGTTTGTATGTGTGGAAAGACGCATTTCTGTGATTGTGTTTGCAGCGACAGCATCACCATTTCTGTCAGCAGATACGTGCCTGTGGCTAAATATAGCCGGCTTTGCGTTCTTTTCTGTGATTTTAACTAATTATATCTGCATGCTAGAACAATTTCTCCTTTGCACGTTGATCATTTGTGCGTCAGTCACAGAGCTAATCACCCCGCCAAATCACAAGCGAGAGCTTCAGAGAGCTTAGTCTCATTAAGAGGTCTGAGACCGGAGGTCCTGAGTGCGAGAACACAAACACGTCCGCACACCCCCAAATGCTGTAGAGAGCGGGGGCCTTCAGCCTAAATTAAATCAAAGTGCTTTACAGTGATAAGGGGGAAACTCGCCTCAACCACCACCAATGAGCAGCATCCACCTGGGTGAGGCAACGGCAGCCATTTTGTGTCAGGATGCTCACCACACATCAGCTGACGCAGAGAGGGAGAGAGCCATTTTTAGGGTAAGCACAATAAGATCCGTGCAACTGTGAGCCCTTGACCCAACTGTGACCTTGCTCCTGGGGGATTGTCCCCTGCTTCGCCAAATCAACTGTAAGTCACTCTGGATATGATGTAGATGGTCATGGAGATGCTGTGGAGTTGCTCATCCCACTGAGGCACTGTTCCAGCGTGTAGATACAGCTTACGGCCAGCCCGCGAATCAGAACTGTGCCAGGGCTGACTACGGCCGGCAGGGCGGCACACGATTGGCCAGAGCATCGGCCAGGGAGGGAGGGACTCGAACAGCGGGGCTGACCGCATCACGTCGTTCAAAGACCCCAGCCGGCCAATCGGACAACCACGGTCTGGATCGCTCAAACAAACACAGCACCTTCACCGACTCACGCCTGTTCAAGCTAAACCAGTATACCGGCATGTGAAAACAAGCAGCGGCTGACATCCTTTTGGAGGAGAGCATGTGCTTGTTTGTCTCCCAAATTGACAGCAAGGGTTACAGTGAGGGCTATAGCACAGCTTGCGAGTAGGATTTTGACATTCCGGAAACATGTAAGAGCTCACTGCGGTGTGGAGGTACCGTCATGCTGAACACAAACAGGGTTTCACAGCTCGCTGTTACTTTTCATAGAATACCCTCTCAATAACCACAGAAATAGCTGCACTTATCATCAAATTAGCAGTTCAGGCAGGTGTCTTTCGGCTTCCCTACAATCCCTGCCCTCCTAGGCCATGTCTGGTGCATTCAGTGTCGCTGTTTCTGGACACCAGACGTGTGTTCAAGATGGCAAATATTAACTAACGTTAGCTGACGTTCGCGAACATATTCACATTTTTTCTTTTCGCCACGAACGTTAGCTAACAGTTTCAAAAGATATTACAAGCCAAAAAAAATGGCTGCTGATGGGGCTGCTTGAAGTTGACAATTATTTGCCTCTTATAATACACCTTAATCAATGTAATATTTGTTCTTACCTTAACAAATAAATCGCAGACAAGCAACAAATCAGCTAGCTGGCACTGTTAGATCTAAGTCGCATCCATTTGTATTCAAAATGCATTGGTGGCTAACTACATGGAACGTTCGCCGTCTTGAACGCACGTCAGGACATAAGGTAGCACGTCAGAACATAAGGTAGCACTGTGAAGTCAGTGTCCTCTGAGATCAGCCAGTGGGGACGTGAGCAATGACAGATGCCTGCCCCAGGATGAAACCAGCAATGCTTTACTGAACTGAACACTCACTCACAGAGATATGCACACACACTGATACAAACACACACACACGTCAGAAATGTACACGTACATACATTCACAAACACAGATATGTACAGTACTCTCTCTCACACACACGCACAATAAAGAACTCATTCAACTTAAACTGCATTCAAACTAATCCAGCACAGCAGCTGCACAAATATGATTGAAACCAATCCATCTGCTATTGTTTTTCTCGAGTAGATGGTTTAATAGAAATGAGCTTTCGATGCAGTAAATCTGACAGGTTAAGTACTACAAGAGATTAAATCCGCGTACCGCGACGTGACGTCAGTCTCACTCGAATACCCGCGCTTTCTGAATATGAATACCCGTGCGGGAGACGGGCGTGAGTGGTTACCTGTTGAGCAGATGATTGTCATAGCCCCCCGAGGCCTCTTTACACACGCAGGTCCTGGCTGAGGTGTGAGTGGCGCTGCAGCTCGTTCAGTCTCCTGCCCCTCACCTGTGAGGAAAGCAGACCTGGGTCAAAAACCTCATTAAAATACTTTTCTGTGCTCGGTTCAGCTTGCCTGGGGCAACTGAGCCAACCAAGAGGAACAGAGGCTACTTGATAGGTTCCAATACAGCAGACAAGCTCAGTAAATAGTAGAAAATTATTTGAATCCAAAACAATTTGTTTAGCTTCTCCCCAAGAAGATGTGAACTCTGGGCCACTTCTACCAGTTTTACCAGAATTACGCATTAATTCCAAACCAACCAAGCAGCCAAGTATCACTGCATTCCGACCATCTTTTAATTCCATCACTGCTCTTCCTATGCAATTCCCCTGGACTCTTTATTTTTAATTTTTTTTGGTGCTGACTTAACCTGCGCTCTACACCACTGGTGTTTTACATTTGCTGCATACAGTCGTTGTAATGTGCCCTCATTGCATAACCAGAGAGCAACAAAAGCGTCATCTTCTAGCAGGGCGCGATTCGAGCATTGCCAATGTGTTCTGAAGCGTCGCCTGAAGCATTGTTTGCCCGCGTGTCGTGATGTGATGTGATGTGGCATTTGCGTCTTTTACGAGGTTAGAGTTTGGTATTTTAAGCCTTAGTAATTGTTTCGTTTGAGGCTCGTCATTATAAAACGGCGGTCTGACGGCCGTGACAGTGTATCCACGCACATTAAAACGATGTTCTGGAGTTACCCCTTCCCCCTCCCCCAGCTGGGCTTCAGCCTCCGGGCGACAGCAGCTCAGGCAGACGGTACGGTCCGCATCTGTCACCATCACTAGAAAATATAATAGTCCCAATGTGCAAATATTTCAGTAGTTGAGCCGACGACAGCTACAAAGTGCGATTCAGTCCTTCTACGCTGCGTTTTTTTTTCAGCGTCTAGATGCATTTAGTTGATTTACATGCCTGACGAACTTCAGAAAGGAAATTAACGCTTAGAATTCAGTGAAATTTAATGATACATTTTGCCTAAGCGTTTTACTGGAACCAACGTGGCTGCACTTACACTGAATCCATTGTTTGTCCCTCACATGTAGTAACAGAATGCTAAACATCCAAACGCACGTACGCCCAGCTGACAGCATACACACACAGCTTAATGCATGTCAATAAAATTGATAGCAGGTAGCGACATGAAGCTTCCACGCTGCATACCGCTGACAGCACACTGTTCGTCAAACAGCACATACACTCAGCTGTGATGGAAGACACTCCAGCTTTAATTACACTCCTGTTAATGGGTCACCATCATTTACTTTTTTCAGCACAAAGCATGTACTTTGGAGAATTGCACATAATTCTGAAGAATCATTTCGAGCGTGGGACGCATAGCTTCATTGTAACGAGCTGTCAAGAGGCTGTGCCTGATAAAAGCACTGGTTCAGAGACCTGAGGAAACAAACCCGGCCACCTTTATTCATATTAAGGGACTCCGGGGTGACGTATCCTGTTCTGGCACCAACGTGGTGCCAGACAGCAGGGACAGGATGGGCCCCGCTGGGCCCCGCTGGGCCCCGACAGTGCTGAGGAACCCTCCTGCAGGAAGGCGCATGACTAGCAGGCGTTCTGTCCAGGGAGGACGGGGTTCAGTCAACATTGTAGTCCCTTTCATCACACATAGGGCAGGTATCATTTACATTTTTTGTCATTTGGCGTTTTTAATCCAAAGCGACTCGTGCATAGGTTCTTCCACAGGTTAAAAGCATCAAATCCATAGCTAGTAAAACACGCATGAAGAGATGTTCTAAAGAAAAAGACAATAGTCATCGTAAGTGCAATTTTAAAAAATCTTTCCCCCCATCAACTCTGACCCTTGATTCCAAATCCAGCCCGGGTTTTCTTTTCTCCTGGGTAATTAGCGCTACGGATTGGCCAGACTGTCTTCACACCAGACTGCCAGGTGAAGGGAAGGTGGAAAACCAGCAGGTCTTGGCCCTCGAGGAGCGCAAATTGCTGTTCGCTGACTCCTCTGGATTTCTCAGGCCTGCAGCCAGTCTGTGGGAAATGCATTTGAAGTGTAGGCTGAGAAGCAGTGCCTACACGCGCATAATAATAAATCCTTTGTCCATTTCACTTTTATCCAAACTTACTTACAGGTGGACTAAGCGGGGGCCAATCCCCGTGGAGCAATATGCGGTTAAGGGCCTTGCTCAAGGGCCCAACAGCTGTGCAGATCTTAGACCGAGGCTTGAACCACCAACCTACTGAGTCCCAGTCATGCACCTCAGCCACCAGGCTACAGGCTGTCCTCACTAGACTACAGGCCGTCCTCACTAGACTACAGGCTGTCCTCACTAGACTACAGGCTGTCCTCACTAGACTACAGTCTGTGCTCACTAGACTACAGTCTGTCCTCACTAGACTACAGTCTGTGCTCACTAGACTACAGGCTGTGCTCACTAGACTACAGTCTGTGCTCACTAGACTACAGGCCATCCTCACTAGACTACAGTCTGTGCTCACTAGACTACAGGCTGTGCTCACTAGACTACAGGCTGTCCTCACTAGACTAGAAGAACAACTTTGTCCATCTGCTCCCACGGGACATTATGAATATGAAACGCAGTTCCAAATTCAAAGAAAAAATTATAGAAATTAGGGGATAGACATATTAAACAAATAATTGCACTTGCCATTAAGTGCTCTAGCCATTCTAACACAATAACCACCATCTAGATCCTCCTTCCCACAAAAGACATTAGCTTTAAATATCTGGCACTAAGCAAATGCTAAGAGTTAAACAAATATTGTGGAGAGCACAGATGCGAGCTGGGTATTTTTAAAGAGCTAATCTGCGGAAAACAAACGGAGACAATCAAAAGCCACGGCGCATATGGGGTCCGTAATGACTGAGCAATACAGCGGGGCGTGTCGGAGTGTGGGGGCCTGTGGAGGAAGGAGGGAGAGGGGAACAGATGCTTCAGTCCCAGGCAGGGGTGGGTTGGGGGGGTTGAGCCACTGAGGGAGGTTGGGGATGAGGGGAGCTGTTCCACGCAAACTGCATCGGTTGGTCTCTTTGCTTAATGTGTATAATTGCATAAGATGACATTTAAATGAATCATTTCACACATGGCTGACATTCTATGGGTAATGGAAACATGGTAGCAGGGCTGAGAAAGTGAAATCTGGGAGCTGTGATGAAAAAAAGGGCTTATTTTGAGTTTCGACAGGAGCAAATGATGAAATAGTGTTTATTTTCTTCTGGACAATCTCTTACCAGTCTCCAAAATAGTTTGTCACCTACGGACACACAGAGCAGCACTGACTGAACAGTTCTCACCTACAGACACACAGAGCAGCACTGATTGAACAGTTCTCACCTACAGACACACTGAGCAGCACTGACTGAACAGTTCTCACAGACACACAAAGCAGCATATCAGGGAAACAGTCTAAACAGGCTCTAAGTCTAAGATAAACGTGTGTTTTTGAGAACCTAGAACTCCTAATATGGAAACCCATTTACAGTTGGTTACTCAGCCCTCGACATACATGCATAACTAGTAGAATGCTGTATACACAGCTGAATAGGCTGACAGTGGTCATGTTCTGTTGCAAGAACACTGAGGAGTTGAGTTAAAGATTGACCAGGAGATCTGTGGGTCCGCTGCAGACCTCCTGTTTACTTTTCCAGTGCTCGTCTGGGCCAAAGTAGGCTAGAATTCCAAAGGCCTACAAACATAAACACATTAACTGAAACTAACAGTGTGCGTCAGCAAACACATTTTAAATGTCAGAGAGGGAAAGGGGGATGATGTGATGCTACATAAGAGGGGGATGTTAATGAGGAGGAGAAGAACAATGGTGAGGAAGAGGGGGGCCATTGGTGAAGCAGAGGAGGGGTGATAATGAGGGACACAGACATCTGAATGAGGAAGAGCAAGACAATGGTGATGAAGAAGAGGTCAATAGTGAGGTTGAAGGAGAGGTTAGCAAGAATCATCTTGGTTGCTGCAAAGGACAGAAGAGCATTGGTCCAGGTCTATGCTTTACTAAGCTTGTCTGGTGTATCGGAACCTATGAAATACTCTCAAAAAGGGCAAACTCTGCCTTCTGGTCCTCTTGGTTGGCTAAATTGCACCAGGCAAGAACAATCGAGCACAGAAAAGTATCTGAATCAAAAACAATTACGTATTTGATCCAGGTCTGGCGCGGAGATACACGACACACAAAGGACATCTGAACAACGCCTGTGTAGTGATGCCCTTTCAGGAAACAGAGTGTGTTACATCCCATGGCAACATTTACAGGATGTGAATGTTGGCATTCATCAACCTACACCTTATGCTTTCATAAAAAAACCTACACCTTATGCTTTTCCAGTAAAAGATACTAAATAAATGTACTTAAAGCTCGAAATACGCATTTTAAATCGTAATGAGGTACTTCCTTTTCCGGAGGCTAGTTCAGGAGCAGGTCCGCTTACTATCCTCAGCCAGGCTCCCAGGGGCAGTTACCATCACGCTAAAATCTGTGGCAGACTGCTGCCCCGCCCCCCCCCCCAACCCTTCACTGCCCTTGCCCCACTGTAAGCTACACCGTCCCAGTTCTCTTACAAGAGCTCATTATTATTTCACCAGTAGCGGAACAGCAGCGGTGACAGCTCCTGTGTCCCCCGCATTAATAACACAACGGCCACGTCCACCGAACAGGCTGAGAGGTGTTTACCTTACTCCACACACACACACACACACAAACACACACACACTTGCGAGGCAGTTTCCTGGAAGAAATATCACTTGTAGGTCCAGTTTCAAAGCCGCAAATGAAGCCTAGTGCAAGACTAAATTCAAATTTGAATGGAGATTCCACATACAAAATGCAATTTCCTCAATGTTCCAATGTTATATAAATGACAATAAAAAACATATTTATGTAAATATACACTACTGTTTGGGGTCACCTTGACTTTTTCTGATTTTATATTTTATTTTCCTTGTTTGCAATCAAACAATTCATATGTGGTCAAAGCACAGACTTAGAGCTTTTATTAAATGGTATTTTCATACATTTCAGTTTCACCATGTTATAATTACAGCACATTTTATATGTAGTCCCTTATTTCAATATTCTTTACATGCCATGACTTCCTGATGTCTGTGACCCATCAACATCATCAGTCTGGATATCTTATTTTCACGTTGTCCTAGCTACAAGTGATACGAAAACTATTTGCATTTGAATGGATCTCTATGGGAATTGGGGGGGTGTGACTAGATTCAGCTGTAAATTATGCTGATGATACAGTATGGAACACATTTGTTGGTTAAATGGTTTTAACTCATCAATGGTTCAAGGTATCAAATGAGCCTCAAACCACTGTGCTACTGTCAGATGCATTATAGACTACAATAATAGTTTCTCCTGAATATTTTTTCCACTGAGTTCATCAGGAAAATTCGACAGGAGAACCAATTATTTTCGTATCTACTGTGTATCTGGCAACAGCACAGTGGTTTGAGGCTCATTTGATACCTTGGACCTTTGATGGCTTAAAGCCAGTTAGACAACAAATGTGTACCATACTGTATCAGCATAATTTACAGTCCTACTAGATGCAGCTGTTGCAAGCAAGGGACATGCTATCATTCTACCAAGTTAGTTACTATCGTTACTATTGTATCGTAAATACTATGTTATTTACTTTCATTTATTTAAATACTTTTGCTCACCTAAAAATTGGATGGTCTGACACCAAAGGTGCTATGTTCTAATCTTCTTTATCTCAACCCCAAATGTATTCAGTGTATTTTAAAAACAAAGGAATTGGCCTTGCTGCACCAATCTCAGCACTAATGCAGAGACGCCTCCGCCCACTGCACATGTCACCAAAGCCAGCCCAAACCGTGCAAAACCACCATCTCTGGAGAGCACCGCGCCCACACGAAGCTCTGTACCAGAGCCTCAGTGGACCAGCACCTCCACAACTACAGGCTCTGTTCTGCTGTGCCCTGCCCCCTCCCACTCCCTCTCCCACACACAAGGACAAAGCCACCCTCCTTTCATCCTTCAACTGCCCCTGCCTTCAAAAACACATTCAAGCCCATCAAATCCAGCTATGCCAGCTTGACCAGCTTGGAAATTGAGTTTATCATAAGCTGGTCTAGCTGGGTATGAGCTGGTCAACCAGCTAGTGGGGTTAGCTTCAAAGCATAGCTTGAGTTTGTTAAACTATGTCAAGCTGGAAGCTGGTCTGAACTGGCCAACCAGCTACCAGCTGTTCCAAAACCAAGCTTGAGCTGGGTTTTTTTTTTTTTCAAGCAGGACAAAATAATATTTCTTCTTGTTCATAACTGAGACAAAAACAGCACTGAACACTGGACTGCCGAAGAGATTAGCGTTTCATTGAGCGATGAGCAGAAAGCATTGACTGACACAGATTCAATATTACAGGAAAAGACGTAGGATTATTATGACATTGGGACTGCCACACCAGGCCTGGTACAGTGGGAGTTATATAATAAGAGTTAACCGCTCCCGAGGGAATCTGTCCATTTCCTACTGCCAGTCATGAACTCTGCATAAACTCAGAAAGATGTAAACACAGAAGAGACCCTGCATTAATCCTGCACATCATGTCTTACTGTTAGACGTAAACAATGCTGCTCTAATGTCACAAGCCCTTCGTGAGAAAGAGTGGGATGAAGAAGCAGATGTTACAGAAGAGGGGGATGTGAGGAAGAGGGGATGTTACTGAGGAAGAGGGGGATGAGGGTGAGGAAGAGGCGGAGGTTAGGGAGAAAGCAGAGGTTTCAGAAGGAGAGGTTTCAGAAGAAGAGGGTGATATTAATGCAGAGGGTGTTTATGCAGAGTTCAGGGTTGGCAGAAGAAAATGGACAGATTTTCCCTCCTGAAAAAATACTTAATTACATTACATTAATAGCATTTGGCAGACTCTCTTATCTAGAGCGACGTACAGTTGATTAGACTAAGCAGGAGACAATCCTCCCCTGGAGCAATGCAGGGTTAAGGGCCTTGCTAAAGGCCCCAACGACTGTGCAGATCTTATTGTGGCTACACCGGGAATTGAACCACCGACCTTGCAGATCCCAGTCATGTACCTTAACCACTACGCTACAGGCCGCCCTGTATGTTCTCGTCATTATGTTATGTTATGTTAATGAGGAAGAGAGGGATATTAGAGTGGTAAGGTTATTGCAGAAGACAAAGTGAGAGTAAGAACAGGAGGTAGTAAGCAGTGGGAGAGTAGGGAGGAGTGTGGGGTCATTACTTGAACAGGAGAGGATCCTGAACTGGGGTTTACGACCGGCTCAAGCTCCTCTCCTACACTGGTGTTTTAATGCTTTATTTCCCCACGAGGCCCTGCAGGCAGGAGTAAATATAGAGCCACAGCACAGCCAGAGAGTGCAGAGTCACTACGACTGCTCTCAGATAGCCACATGTTATTTACCACTCACAACCCAAACACACTCACAACCAAAACACACTCACAACCCAAACAAACACACACTCACAACCCAAACACACAAACAACTAAAACAGACTCTCAACCCAAACACACTCACAACCCAAACACACTCTCAACCCAAACACACTCTCAACCCAAACACACTCTCAACCCAAACACACTCTCAACCGAAACAGACACACAACCGAAACAGACACACAACCGAAACAGACACACAACCGAAACAGACACACAACCGAAACAGACACACAACCGAAACAGACACACAACCGAAACAGACACACAACCGAAACAGACACACAACCGAAACAGACTCTCAACCAAAACAGACTCTCAACCAAAGCAAACTCACAACCCAAATACACTCACAAGTAAAACACACTCTCAACCCAAACACACACAATTAAAACAGATGCTCAACCCAAACACACACACACAACCCACAACACACTCACAACCAAAATAGACTCTCAGCCCAAACACACTCACAACTAAAACAGAATCCCAAACTAAACACTTTCACACACACACTATCCCACCGAACATTCCCATTCCCCTCTCTCTCACACTCACGCACACGCTCACACACACCCACAGCAGCTAAGCCAATGCAGATATAGCCACACTCCCTTCCTACCCACTGTATATCACAGTAACATCACTGTTTGTTCATATACTATAATTTAGAATAGTGCTTCTTTTCCATTACAAGAAGTACTGAGTGCTTGACTCATCAGAAATTTCATTTCACAGAAGCAGCTATGCTGCAGCACAGAAACCACCAAGCTCATCAGTAAATATCAATATACGTCATGGTATCAAATTAATTTGTCTCACCTTTGGAAATCTAAATAAGGTATGTATATGAAATTTCCATGATGCCTGCAATCAGTAATACATGGAAAATACTGGAAACAGTTTGTTTCCCTGGGGACTTACCGGAGCAGGGTGTCAATGCTAACAGCATATTAGATGCCTGAGCAGCGCACAGTAACCCACTGGTCACATTTAATCGGAAAACATTCTGCTAAAGCTGTTGAGACAGGAATGTTACATGTTCTTCCTGAAATGTCCTGGGCTGTTGTAACCTATTCAGTGCATACGCACACACTAATAAAATGCATATGCTGACATGCATCCCGTTCACAAAATACGGAGAGGTCAAAGTTCATGACACAAAGCCTGTCTCCACATGTTAACTCAGTGAAAAGATAATATGACAAGGTGCAAGCGGTTTGTTTTATTCATCAAAGAGGACCATACTGAGGAATTCTGTAGATGTTTCTAGAACAGGCCATTTGATGAAGCAGGCTGAATTTCCAGACTGGGTGCTTACTGAGACTGAGAGTCAGCATGGAGGAGGAGTTTCCTGAGCGAGAGAGCCTATCAGGCACAATCTGTCTCCCTGTCCCAGAACTCGCCTTTTGTTTGGCTTCTTCTGCTCAAGTGCACTTAGGAGCTGCCACGCAAGCAGCAGACATATACACACTTGCAGAAACACACGACAGCTGCCACGCGCATGCACACACACACACACACACTGCAGCCTCTAGTACACTGTAACAAAGCTGATACAAAATAACAGATTTGCAGCTTTACTGGAGCCTGGGGTTAGAGTGTGGGACATGAGGGGACAGCACCCCTACATCCCTACAGCTTTCCCCAGAAGCTCCCATCGGCATCCTATCACTACTCATAAATACTAATGATTCATCACCATAGACCAGAGAGAGGCTGCACCCCGGGGTCTATGTCAAATAGTGTGATGAACTTGCACAGCTGAAAAAAGATATGGACATACCATTGCACTGCAAGGAGCCTTGTAATAAGAACACCGTGTTTGGACCCCTCTAAGAAGACCTCTAATGAGAACACTGCCAGAACAACACACTGACAGGACCCCTCTATGTACAACACACTGTTGGACCCCTCTATGAACAACACACAGACAGGACCCCTCTATGAACAACACACTGACAGGACTCCTCTAAGAACAACACACAGACAGGACCCCTCTAAGAACAACACACAGACAGGACCCCTCTACGAACAACACACAGACAGGACCCCTCTAAGAACAACACACTGACAGGATCCCTCAATGCCACTACAAAGCTGAATGAATGATAATGTTTCTTGGCTTCTGCTGCCAATACTACAGCGATGCGGGTTGCACAATCGTAAATAGCTAAAAGAAATCCAGCACATCCATATCCTGCCAAAAATCATGTTCACATCCTCCCATCCTTAATATAGCATTGTGTCCAAATCAAAATATATTATCAAAACCATTTATTGTGTTGCATGTGACTATATATGTGCTATATTTGAAGTATTTTTGGTTCTAAAATGCCAAAGGGTAGAAAATACCGAAACACAGAATAGCAGTGAAGGAATGTCTGCACATATTCGAACACGCCGAGTACTAAAATAAGATTTTAAAACATGCAATTCCCTTCCTGTACACATTCAGTGTATTCAGTGGCCTGACCTACTGTAGTTGAGCAGCCAATAATGTGACCAACTTATAAACCTTACCTGTGTAGGTGGGCCTAAATTAAGTACTTGCTACTTGATACGAAAAACAGATAAAAAGGTATGCACTTCATTAAGGCACGATGGAGTGCTTAACTTTGGTAAACCAAACATTTCAATTATAGTGACCCTGACTAAAAGTCACCCTTTTCTTTTGCAGTCTGGAGGGAAATATCAAAAGCACTTACATACAAGAGAGAAACGGGTACAATACTGATAACATTTCAACTGTGAAAAGTAAAAAAGCATAATATACTTTCACTTATAATACGGTTAATAATATAAGCTTATAGAAGAGATCTTATTCTTTTAGATTCCCTATTCAGTGGTTTTGTTTTTCAATCTCTAGTCACCAATCATATGCCTCACGGGAGTTTGACAATAATTATTTGTTCAGCTATTAAAATATTTCCTTCAAATAACGCATTATTTCACTCCATAAAACATTCAGGACAGCCCAAGTGTGTTTTTTCAGTCATGAATATTCATTGGATCATGGATACCGTCTCCTCAGTTCGAACCCAACCCCCAGTTCCCATGCCAGAACAGAAATGAGTCCAGACTGAATTCACCACAGCAGCACCATGAACAGACATCCCTCACACTCGACCAGCGGAGGATGGGCATGCCTCTATAGCCGGGTTCCTCCCGAGATTTCTTCCCATCGGGGAGTTTTTTCTCGCCTCCGTTTCACGGTTTTTCTCCCCTAAGGGAGTCGTTTACCTCATATGCTATTGGGGGCTTAGTGCTGATATGTTTAATTATCTTCTGTGTTACTCTGTAAAGCGTTTTTGTCTCCTGTGAAAAAATAAATTCAACGGAATTGAATTGAACACTCGTCTATCAGGTTAGTTTGTCTTCAGCCAAGTACTAACTGCGCTGCCGGCTCACTGAAAGCAGGCAGCAGATCTGGCTCAAGCCTGCATTTTGTGTTATTAGTGTCTGACCTGTAACCTCACCCTTTTCTGCAGGCCGGAGCTGGAGCAGCCAGAGACACCGGTCATTAGAGGCACAGGCGGACACTTAAGACAAGGGCTGGAGGAGCCCGGCAGAGGGAATACAATCGCTGGGCGCACAGTCGCCCGGCCAATCGGGCAGCGGCAGCTCATTTCCACGGTTCAGGTATCACAGCGTGAAATCTGAGAAAAACAGAAAAGGCCATCGCGGGAATCCATCCAGGTCATCAGTCAGATCCATCAGTCAGAGACAACCAAAAACGGTCCAACAATACGCCTTTTTACATTTTATATGAATGGACAGGGATAGACAGTATTAGGCTAATACGTTTAAACACTGCATAAGTATGGTTTCTGTGAAAAAAATGAAGAAAAAGACAACATGTATGGAAACCAGAGAGAAGGCGGATTTCTTAAAATAACCTTAATGTGTAATTATCCAGTTGGAAATCACCATGTTCTCCATAGACCAGCTTGCTGGTCAACATCCCATTTTCCTGCAGTGGGCAAAGAACGGCTACCCATTCTAAAAGCCTACAAAAACATATATCGTTTCTTTCATGTGAAATGTAGACGGAGACAATGCAGTGCAGTCCCGAGGCATGTCATTCTGCAAACAGAGCACAGAAAAGCCTTCCAAAGACAGCGGTGTGCGTATACGTGTTGTCAGATCTGATTGACATCAAACAGCCAATAATGCAAAACACTCTGGAGGTATTCAGTCTGCCAGAGCAAGAGAGCATCTTGTATAGCTTGCATTTTTACCTGTTTCACAAATATAGTACAGTCAATGTATGCTAGAGCGATCTTGATGAAGTACCATGTCCACAGCTACAACTGCAGTGTCCCAAAGCCTGCAATTTTGTGCTTACAGGCCCAGCACACTAAGCATTACAGCACATTAGCCTGAACCAAATTAGCCAGCTAAACTTAGAACTTATATTTACTGCTGTTTTTCCACATTAATCCTCAAATGTAGGATCCACGTCAGGTGGAATACAAACACATTTTAAAACTGATCCACATCAGGTGAAATTTTTATCTGGTCCTCAACCAGAGGGCTATAGATTTTAAAGCTGGTTCACATCCAGTGGAATACAACCACATTTCAATTTGTCAATATCGAGTGGAATACATACACATTTAATTTGGTGGATAAAGTAGGTTTTAAAGTTGAACTGACTAACTGCACAGAGACATGAGATGCCAGGAAATAAAAGGATTTCTTGTTAGGGCAAGGTGTGTTACTCCTAAAAACTACAGAATCATTAGAATTGTGGCTATACTAATCATTGTCAGATAGTCAGATATTGAAAGGTCTTAAGCCATTTTTGACTTTCCATTTGGTAGCAGCACTTACATTAGCATTGACAAGCATGTCGGAAATGGGCCAGTTTATACACTGGTCAGGTTCTCAGAAGGTGGTTCCCGGAACCGGGATGCATTTCATACATGCCTCTCACTAGCCAACCGACTCTCCATGTCTCAAAGTCCATGTTGGGATTGCCACATTAACCTTGTGACCAGCTTTCACAGCACTGAAGTGACTGGTTAGGTCCCAAAACTGAGCAGGTTTATCACTTTGACTTGGTTTATAAAAGTATGGTTTATCACTGCTTTGGCCAAACTTAGTGGCCGCTAATAACGTTTTAGCAACAGATTTTAACAGTGTCAATCCTAAGGTTCAACGTGTGTTTCTTTTGATGTAAATTAGAATTTGAATAACGTTGCACGTTGCAGCAGTCGAAAGAGCCCTGCTGACCAGTAACAGTGGCAGCGGTCCAATCACAGGTGTGCCGAAGAACCAAAACCAGTACTGAAGGAGAGGGACTTTCCTAGACTTGACAAAGGAAATAGTGACGAGTCTCCGCTCTTTCACAAAAGCCCTGTCTCTCCCCTGACTGTGTGTAGGTAGAGTGACAACGACATGGTGACACAGGCTACTTTTTTTGCTACTACTATTATACAGTAGTGCAAGTGAGGGTGAAAGTGAGAGCACAGAGTGGTGCATGCCATGCACCACCACTGTTACATTGTTTGGGAAAAATGTCATGCACAGAAGTCCCATTCAGAAAATTCACCTGCTTCTTTAAAAATATGGAATAGCTCACATTGCTATGCATCCAATTGCCATGGCCACATTTGCAAAAAACTGGACCTGTGCTTATTTGATCATTCAGTCACACAGTACCATGAAATCTGTCAGCCAGGCCTATGTGTAAATGTTTTTGTTTTTTCCCCCAGGGTCCCTTCAGTCAAAATAACGTAATTTGCAGCTCATGTCCAGTTTTATCGTGATGTAATAAGGAGCAGCAGAGACACATCCGGAAGAAAGCTTATGATTGGTGTAACAGCAAACCTACACACTGGAGAACCCGTGAGAGAATCTACAGTATACATTTTGGTGGGAGACAACAGTTGAATTTATACATTTACCAAACATCTGCATTGAAATAAAACTGTGGCATGATCTGGCTCTGTTGAAACTACGTCAGAGTATGATATGATGACAAAACATCTGTAAAAGTAAGTGCCGCATTCGATTACAAAACGATAATCCCGATATTTCATGCGCAGTAGCCTACTTGGTAAACTGTCTTTTTAGCGTTGGTTAATCAATAAATAGCGCACTGTACATTAAGAAAATAGAAAAATCCCACGGCCATTAATCTCACTCATTACTCCGCGTTGTGAATAAAATACTCGCATGTACGTTGGCAATAACTGTTCTGCTGGATAAATTGTGCAGGACGGTTACGGCTATCTACCTGGTTATATAATGAGCACTTGCTTGCCTTGTGCAAACGTAGCAAGCAATCAAGTCACCTTCCACTTCGTGTTACACTAAGCAGTATGCAGTTATTTCAGAAATGTGCCCTTCTGTCTTATTGCAAAGCTCACCCCTTCCACAAATATACACATATTAATGTGTACCGTAATATTATTATTGAATAGGCAGCTAGAAAGTTAATATTCTGAATCTGTATCAATCGAGACATTCCTAACGTTGGCTTACTCTCTGTAGCAGTGCATTATCATAACAAACCATCTAGATGCCAATTTAGAATAGCCCAACAAGCAGTAAACCCTTCGTATTCTGCATAAAAACCGCGATGCCATGATTTTCTTTCGCTCGAAAACAAATCGCCGCATCATGAAATCATTGGCTCTGACCGAACATCACCAACACCGCTCTGACCGACCGCAACACTGACTGAAGAATACCTCTCAAAACGAGAATACAACGAAATGATCAAAAGCGAGTAACGTTAACAGGGCGAATGCACAACTAATGCGATAACAACTATAACGAATGTGAGCACAAATTATTGAACAATGTTAAACTGTGAATTACCTTGCCGGTGTTTATCTTTTTTTCCCTCAGTGTAGTGGGCCGTTTTTCTCTCGGTCGCCGCGTCCCAGTTCAATCGAATGGTTTAATCCAAATCTCGTGAGCTGAGACGTCACTTCCGCGTTCAGCAAATAATACACCTGCTACCTCACGCACCTGACAGCCAGGGATCCTTATGAGTTATGTTTGGTGAAGTGGGACGATACAAAAGCAAAATTAAACTTCCCCTTTAAACAAAAAACAGGTTTAGACAAACAACTATTTACCTCTACGGGAAATGATAACTTTAATTGCTATGCAATGATGCAGTTTAAAAATAGCAGTGACTCGAATAAACTTCCGATGAGAGTATTTTAAAGCAGGTTTTATCCTGTTTTTATCCCGTAATTTTAAACAGAAACCCGGTTTCATAACGTTGATTCTGGCACGGACCTTCTGTAAATTATTTATAGCACATGCATTGACAGATCTTTGACGTCACTAACACAGCGAGCAATATTTTGGTTTAGGGTTTATAGATCTTATTACTGTTCAAAACAACTTGAGGGGAATTTGAGGGCGTGGAAGCGATACTGTGCGGAGTCGAGCCACTTTCGCTGGACCAATGAGCGTGAAGATAGATGCCCTGCTCCGAAACTGATTTTCTATGCAGCGTAATATAGGTATACATTACCTACTGTTGTTGATGGGCACGATGAACAGAAAGAATATGTTTCAAGAATTTAAAGATCCATGAAATTCTTCAGAATAGAAACGCAAGAATATGTTGCAGTCCGGCCCGATAGGTTACAAATAAGTGATATTATAGGAAAACATTTTGGTGTCAGAAAATTCTAACAAGCTAATAATAATTGTTGATGTAGCATAATTTATATATAAAGTACTGTAATGCTTGCACTGTAATGTTATGATATTGTCCGAAAACATTTAACGATTACATTTCAAGATTTACAAATAACACGAATGTTGAATATCGAAATAAAACAAATAGAATTGTACAGTGGATGTTAAGCTCTAGGGGGCAGCAATAGATTACACGTTCATCATTATGAATAAGTGTGCACGAAAATACATGAATTGCATCACTTCACCTAATTAATTACATTTATAATAGTTAATTTGAGTAACTTCAAATTTAAGGTATTTTTAGATGGTATTAGTTGTTTGTATTTAATGAGTATGTCATGTCATATATAGCTGAAAAAGTTCAAAAGACCGGAATCATTAGAACTTCAGTCATTCATATACACCAAAATTCAAAATGTAATATAACAAAATTTTTCCCAATTTGCAATTTCCCATTTGTGTGTGGCCTGCTCATTGTTGCTACCTCCTCGGTCACTTTGGGAGAACACAGACAAGCACACACTCACCTTTGAAACAAATATCAATCCACTGCCTTTTCACCCCAGGCCACCAGTGAAGTTTGAACATACTTTTTTAAAATCTTCATCTCCGCATGTAGTTAAGGCAAATGTGCACTAGCAGTTAAACCAATGATTATTTCAGTGAACCCGCAACATCTGTGTATGCACATGTAATTCCTGACAGCTATGGTAACTGAACATGCAAAGGGATTCTGCATATATTTTAGAACAAAATTGCTGCAATCTACCTTTTTAATTTTTAGAAATCTGATAGCAATAGTGATAAAAGGTTAAATCGGATTACCAAAGTGAAAGCCAGATCAGAATGATCTCATCTCTTTTTTCAATTTAGAAAAACCCGTCTAGATTAATCCAATCAAATTGGAAAATAGCCTACGATCAGAACATCTGTGAAAAACTGGGTCTGGTGTTCACAGTCTCTCCCGAATGCGAGTTATAGTCTGTTTCTGCCTCCTAGTGGCCAGAATAAACACTGCCTTCTCTCAAAATGGACATAAAATTGTTTTGTTTTATTTTTTTAGACTCCAAGCAGATATAGCCTTTTAAGTTTTCCTTTTTATCATGCATTTAACCTGTATTCTGTGTAAAACTTCACACATATATTTAGTACCCTACAAAAACAACTACACTGTATGAGATACATTTTCTGTCAAAATTGTCAGTTAGAGGAACCTTATAATCCAATGGTCTCGATGTAGGCTACACAGCTAGAGAAAAGTTTCACATTTACTGTTTAGATTAACTCATAATAAGCCTTTTGGTCCTGTTGGTTGCACCAGGCAAGATAAATTGAGCACAGAAAAGTATTTTAATCCAAAACAATGATGTATTTTACCTAGGTCTGCAACCATGCAGTTCAATTGATTCAATTGGTCAGATTCCTTGTTTTATTGTTTATGTATAAATAAGACATTGTTACCCGTTGTTTTTTTCTCCTGTCTCCTGTCTCAGTGTATGCCCACAGTGTGCGTTCACCCTAAGGATATATAGGAATATGTAGAGCAGTGGTCTCAAACTTGATTCCAATGACTCATTCACAAAGCACCGAGTAGTTGTTACAGTATTTAGACGAAACAAATAACACATTTCACTGCACATACATTACATATAAATTATCCAATCGCTTGTTAAAATTCTGGGGTTGCAATTGTGGTCCAGGAGTGCACCGGGAGTTTGGGAACCACTCCCCTAGAGGGTAGCATACACAGCAACCATACAGTTGCTAGGACGCTTCAGACACACAAATGACATAAAGCCGCATGCGCTCTGTGAACAACTGCTCTGTGAAAGACAGTATGGATAGTACCACTGGCCTTGGGCTGGAAACGTTGTAGCTAATAGCATCGACTCAGACACTCCTAAAATATAGGAAAGACATTGTAAATATTTTGTCTTTAAAATGAAACTAACCCGAAAATTAGTGCTTGCCAGGGCAAAAGCTTCGGACCTTGACAGCGTTAAGAAACTCAATTGCTGGTAAGATGGTTAGCGCTATCTACGTAGCTACCTGTATGCAGCTAGCTAGTTTATCCATTTGCTAGCTAGCCGACTGTAGGTGGTCCTGTTGCGGGGTGGCAGTGTAGCCATTTGGAATAGCCACCCAGCTAGCTGGCTTTGAATTGTATCTCGCAAGTAAATTGACGGTTCTGTTTTAATGTTGTTTCAAAAAGATGTAGCGAGTTAGCTAGCTACCAATGTAGTCTTGTATAGCCAGTTACTAATCTTAGCTAACTTACCTTTATAAATTGAATTAAATGAGTTAGCTATAGTATAGCTAGCTACGTTAGATCCAATCGCTCGGCTAGCTGATCACTCCACCAAGACATTTGATGCTAATTCTTTGATCGTAATCAGCTAAGTAACGGCTACATTATAGCTAGGCTACTACAGTTAGTGTAGTGTAGTGAACTGTGTTACAAAGTCCTGACCATAGTTGAATGACAGCATATCGTTAATTATCATCGTAATGACATTATCGTGTGGTGTTATGTGCATCTACTGGACATATATTTTTAGGACGTTATTTTGCAAACAACTTTTAGCATCCTCTAACAAGCCTTACCACACGTTTTTACTGCGTAGCCAGATATTATGTTGACTTTGAACTAGCTGTCATTTCGAAATAACGGTTTCTCTTTTTCGACTTAGGGGTTGCGACCTGACAGATGTAAGTATATTTTTACTTCTATTTTTATTTGGAAAATCCTGACCGTAACCCAATGTCCTTGGTTCTCAGCTGATTTACTGTTCAATCCCATAGCTTGACAGACCATATGCTACGCTATTTATTTAGCTGTCTCTGATGTAATCTCTTTTTACTGCAGATCTCAATATTCACAGAAATGCCCAATATTGAGGTTTTGACACTAAGGTATGTCAATATTTAGCCATATCTTTCATCTAAATGTTTTTTAAAATAATTTTTGGGAGTAAAACCTCATTACTACATACAGTATCCTGCAAAAGTATTTGCAACCTTCCTCATTTCTTCTATTATTTGTCACACTGAATGGTTTCAGACCTTTAGACACCACGTAATATTAGACAGTCAACCAGAGTAAACACAAAACACTTTTGAAATGACCTTCATTTAATGAAAAAAGTATTCAAACACCAAAATGACATCTGTACCATGTTCCGTTTCACACTCTCATTTTGTTACACTTTCACGCTCTCGTTCTTTCCAGTGCAAATCAGATCAGTTCCCTGGAGCACGTGAGCCACTGCCAGAGTCTGACGGAGCTGTATCTGCGGAGGAACTGCATCCAGAACCTGAGTGAGCTCAGCCATCTCAGGCACCTGACCCAGCTGCGGGTGCTGTGGCTGGCAGAGAACCCCTGCTGCGGCTCTGACCCGTCCAAATACAGAATGACCGTACTGCGCAACCTACCGGGCCTGCACAAGCTAGACAATCAATGTGCGTGCAGTACCTCCTGACTTTAACAGCTGGGCTCAATGCGAGTGAAGCGCTCAGTGCAGATCAGTATGCCACAGCCAGGCGTGTCATTCTGATCACACTTTATGGTCAGATCACTCGCAAGATGTACCATCATCATATTTAAAGCGTTTATTTCATATTTAGTTTTTTCCTCAGGGAAGCACCTTGTGGCATTTAATAAAAAAAGACTGGCTGATGGGGAGGAATCAGTGCTTCTGAAAGTACAGACAGACAGGAGCCCCAAATATGTAAAGTTGTATACCTGGGTTTTGTGGATTATAGAGAACATTGAAGCAGTGTTTTTTTTATATAGAGGGTGCTTTGTCACTGGCAGTATTATTTCATAAAATAATTAGTTGTTATTGCAGTAAGAAAGGAATAGAGGGTGTTGTCTCTCTGACAGTGGTGACGGAAGAGGAGCTGACCCAGGCTGTAGAAGAGGGTGAGGAGATTGGCAATCCCCCAGCTCCAGTCCCCGTCTCTGCTAATGGTCTGACAGAGACAGACACTGAGAATGACGCCCTCAACTTCAGCATGGAGGAGACAAAGTAAGGGGCTAGGTCTTAGTTATGACATTGTATTGTACATTAAAAATATGTAGATGAACCAACGATTCCATAATCTTGATTTCTCCTTCCAGTAAAATTCGAGGACAGCTGGGAATGAAACTTTTACCAAGAGATAAATTTCCATCATTTTCCACTCCACCAACTTTGGGTAAAAAGGTGAGTTCTATTTCCCCTTTTATAATTGTTATGGTAGATCATGTTCAAATTCAGGGCAACAAGTACAGTCAGAGCCAGAAATGAATCAGGTAGGACAGCTTCTCAATAGACATGACCTTTTGAGATTAAATGTTCTCATGTATGCATATTTGGGACATTGACAGATATTTGTCACCTTTCTATTATTAGAAATGCAGTTTTTGGTGTATAAAATAGATCATGTAGTTAGTTATGCATAAATTGTCTCAACTGCCTGCAAATGAAATGTTTTTATTGGATTTGACTGGATTAACATGCATACTATAATGTAAAATGATTCTTTGCCTCAAGAGCAGTAGGTTGTCTGAGCATTTGGATACATCAGACTCCCAAGTATTGAACCGCTTTGGTTTATATACCCAGAACTGACAAAGAAATTTAATAAATGCATTGCCCTTTCTTCTGCCACCTAATTGTTTTACATTGTTTTACATTTTATTTATTTGCAGTCCTGTGATATCCCCTTTCATTTAGCCATTTCTGGGATTTAATTTCCGGGAAACATTGTTGCATTGTTGTGATTAGTGATTTTCAACAATCGTGCCGTAACTGCTCCCTGACGTCAGTCAATATTCCCCATGAGAAATACCCGCCCTTAATTCTTAACTGCTCATGCAGGCGTCAAAGAATGACCCTCTTTCTCCTTCCTGTCCAGGGCCACGTACTGGAGGCAGTCTTGCTCCTCTTGAAGGAGCTGAACTCCGAGGAGCTCCAGCTCGTCCAGAAGACGGCAGAGTCTCGACAGCGTGCCCTGCTCAGACACAGCAACCCGCCTGAGAGGGGCGATGTCGTCCAGCAGTGTGACTGAGGCCAGCAGGCCAGGAGGGGGCAGCACTTGCTTTCAACAGCGAGACACACTGTCGTGAGAGTGACCAACCACATCCATTCTTACCATAGAAGAAGCTACCATTCCCCCTCCTGTGCTTATGCTGGAATTAACATGTGGGACCGATTCAAATCTGACACGACATGGACCTTTCCAGAACTTTCAAATTTTTTGCTTGTGATATGAGGCGGCATTATGGTGACTGGTGTCGTGGTGGTTTTTCTTGCTCAGAGCAGGGATGGACAGACACTGAACTGAAGGCTGGTGGAGTTCTCTTCCTCGGAGCCGTGACCGATTTCTTTGTACACCTCCGTCCCATCGTTGTGATAATGCTGGCTTGCTTTTGTCTTAATCACGCTGTTTGGTAGCCTGTGCTATCACAAACCACACAATTGCCTTGCTTAGCTTGAGTATACACTGGAGTACAGTATACAGTGTCAACAATAATTCTACATTTTATATAAACACTATTCAAACTATTTAGCGGAAGCACTTTAGTTGAAGCAGTATTGCTATACTAATTTCAACACAAACACAATTTTGTTGACCAATAAACTTTAACAAACTCTTAACTTATGCTTTAGAACTTTAGTCAGGTTACTTGTGTGAAAAGTCAAATGCTTGGCAGCTATACATTTGCTTTCAAAATTGTTGCATAAATATTAATGTATATTTTCTGTATCCAAATAAACAGAAAAGCACAAAATGTTTTTTCTTTCATATTAAGCACTAAAAGGACAAGTAATATAACATTTATTTTCTTGGATAGTATCAACTTTACAATGAGGACACAAAGTGCTTGTTTCCCACGACAGATCAACAGGGTGTCCCCCATTGCAAGTGTCACCCTGCCTGTTGCACTGAGTTCAGTAAGAGCACGTTTGCACAAGAGTCATTGCCTTCTCTCATTTCTGGTATCTTCCACACAAATCTGCCTTCCGGGGTTTGGCTGGGGCTTCTCAAGACTCTGGAGGATGATTTGGAAGTAGAACACACACACACAAGATGGCCGCCTGGTGGGTTTTACTCCGCCACATCTTTCTCTAGGAAGTCCGAGAGAGTTCCTGGGTCAACAGGGATGAGGAGATACTCCACACCATCCGCACCCTGCAAGAGAGCCCACAACAGCAGAACACTTCACACCTCAGCACAGCCTGCGGCTTATCTCAACCATCCTCTTCTTGGTAGCAAATATAACAGATTCATATTAACTTATGGGTAAGTGCATTGGAGGAGTACATCCACTTAGCAGGTACATTGGTACCTCACGAGGCACACGGCCTATTTTTTATTATTTGTGTGAAAACTAGAGGAGGGGGTAATGAAATGCCTCTCGTACCTTCTTGGTACGAATGAGCTTGTGGTCTCTGAACTCGGTCAGCTGTGTCCTCAGAGTGATGTCGCTGTTCACCAGGAAGGCCTCACGACAACGCTGGTAAAAATCTTGAAAGGACAGCCCTGTGTGCACAGACAATGTTTTCAAACAAAACTGCACAACAAGCCTAACCACTGCTCACAGTTTGAGATCGAAAGTCAAACAAAATATTGTGGGGCAGCCTGTAGCCTGGTGGCTAAGGTACATGACTGGGATCAGGACGGTTGGTGGTTCAAGCGCCAGTGTTGCCAAGATCCGCACCGCTGTTGGGCCCTTGAGCAAGGCCCTTAACCCCACATTGCTCCCCTGCTTAGTCTAATCAACTGTCTGTTGTTTTGAATAAAGGCATCAGCTAAATAACACATTCCTTATAGACATACATACAAAGTAATTACAAATCTACAAGCAAAGATTCAAAGAGCTAGTCTCCACTGGTGAGTGCAAACAGCTTTTTCATCAGAATGCCAGTATAAGAGACAGTGTCTTGTACCTGTAAGAGAGAGATGCTGGGGTATACCTATGTAAGAGGGGCTGTGGGTTACCTGTATATGTGGGGTTGTCCCTGTTCTCCAGCTGAAACTCTGCCAGTAGTCTGAAGATCCCTCTGAAAGAAAAAGGAAACCAAACAAGGTGTGACCATGGAGCCCTGTACCTATCTTGTAAGAGCCTCAGGAGGGTGATTGTGAGGGTGATTTAAGGGAAAGATGGACAAGGCTGTGACCACAGCTTGTTGCTGGGCAGTAAAAGAATGAATGCTGTTGTGTGGATATGGTCAGCAATGACTGGCAGCTGGAGGTCACCGTGTTAATGAAGATTGAGTCCAAGATTCGAGGCTGACTTGGAGAAAGCCGCGAGGCGTGTGCGGAGCTTACCTGGCATTTGGCGTGAGGCTGCGCAGCACGTGAGTGAGGGAGCTCAGAGCCAGCGCTCCAGACTGCTGCACGAGGAGGGAGTTCTCATAGGAGGTCTCCTCAACGTACGGCAGATAGGTGGTGGTCTCGTACCAAAGCCAGTTGAAAAGGCTCATTTTCGGCTGGTCCCACACTAAACACACACACACACACACACACACACACACACACAAGCACACGTCGTAATCGGTGTCGCTTAAGGTTGTTAGCATCCGCGGTGCCATCGATGCTAGCAGCGGTACTGACCGAGTGGGGCGTTGATATGGTCGATAGAAGCCACCATGTGGATGTTGGGAATGGAGGCCAGCTGACCCAGTGTCTGCTGGGTCTTCTCGTTCCTCAGCATGGGGCCGTCGATATTGTGGATGATGAGGTAAACGTGGAAGTCCGGGTCTGTGGAAAACACAGCATTTGTGCTACACCTGACATTTTCAACATTTTAAAAATAGGTTTCAGGGTGTCTTGGGTGCTTCTATGAGAAAATACAACCCAGGGAAAATGATGAGGTGAATGTATCATGAATTGGTAAAACATTTATAAATTTGTCTTGCAAAGAACACTTGACTGACAAATATGGGTAGCAATGACTGCAACAATTATTCCTCAATTCTACAGACTTTAGCCCTCTGATAAAAGTATCACACACTCAATGGATTTCAGGAAATTTAGAAAATCTAATGTGGGCCTCCATGGTGTCCCTGACTAATAATAATAATGAATAATTAGACAGAGGATGAACCACAACACCTTTTCTCATAGCTTCCACAATGAAGTCCATTTGATCCATGGGAGTTCTGAAATTGCCGATGTGGTCCAGAACCTCTCCTGTGATGGAGTTCAGGATCTGTCCAGAAACAACCAGGTAAGGAACTGCAGCTTTCACCAGCAAGTAAACCATAAAAATACAATTAGCAAAGAGTGGATGTGGGGTTTAACGCTTTTGGCACCCATGTTGAGAAAATTGAGAAAATGAGTAGGGTTTTAATAGGGGCTCAAAATAATAGTAAAAAATAAAAAAATAAAAGGTTTTCTCCCTCTCTACCTCAGCTGGTGCGTGCTGAACATTCTGGTGCAAAATGGCTGCCATTGCTTCACCCAGTTGGGTGCTACACATTGCTGGTGGTAAAGTGCTATATAAATGCAAGCAATTATAGTATAGCAGTCATTTCAATTGGTTGAAAAGGTTGAGAATGCCATATGGGATTCTACGATAGTTACACTCGAGTGGCATACACCCTTGGGACTGGAAGAGTGAAATAGTCGGTCTACAGGTAGTGGAGGCTGTTTTAGGGCAGTTGTTGGGGAGGGGGCAGACTGACCGACTTGAGCGTTATGCTGGGGAAGAAGCCGTTGATGACCATGTGGACAGAGTCTGACAGCATGGAGGTACGGAACGTCTCCAGTAGCAGCTTCTTTGAACCCAGACCGTACACCAACACACTGAAGCCTAACCTATTGGAAACATTATCACATTATGATAATATTTATTACTATTATTGAGGACATTTTGGAATTACAGGTACTCCCAGATATGCAGAATTCACCAGTGTCAAAATCTTAGCATATATTTATGTCTCAATTGTACACAGTACTACATGTCTGATGGTCTTGCTCTTTGTAAGAATGGTAAACATTATGCAACTCCTTACCCAGACAAACATAACAGGGACTACCCCAAAATAAGAAACAGTGGAGCACTGTTCATTGGACAGGGGAGACATGAATGGTAAACACTCACTGTAGCTGCAGCATCCACTTGTTGAAATGCTTCTCGTGACCCTTGTTTAACTGACCGATTTCATCTGCGTAACGGGATGGATTTCCATCAAGCAGCTTGCACAGTGTTTCCTAAACCAGGAAACAACACATGGCTGACATCAAAATACCGAACATTTTCTCTGTGTTCTCAATTTTGCTGTCCACATTTGTTCTACAGCATCAGTACTGGCACACTGACATTTAATGGAGAACTACTCAGAAATGATTCTGGACATAATTACAACCCTCTCAAAGAAAAAAAGTTAATCAAGATTTGACCACCTTCAAAGACTTTTACGTTCTTCCACAGTGCAAATACGTTCAAGGTTTGTTGTGGAGCGCTGACGGGAACCCTGTACCCACCTGGTCCAGTCTGGGAGTTTGGAGTCTCTGCAAAGTTCTATCAGACGTCAGGACCTTCGAGCTGCTGTGTGCTTCAAAATACTCCTCCAGGAGACTGGGCTACAAAATACAACACACTAAACTCAGACATGAGTGCTACTAAACCCACAAACTCTATGGTAGTCCTACTATATAAGCAGACTTTTCACTGCTCTTAAAGGCACTCTCTGCACAATCTCAATCTGTTTTTCCATTCACACCCAGACTTCATCGGAACCAAACTACAAGCTTTGGATATTAATAAGATATATTTCAAGTCAACCTATTGTATCCATACCAAACATCTCCCTAAAACAGCACATTATAGCTATGAAAATGATAGCTGTAGCATTAGTTGTATTTATAGCAACACGTTTGAGGCCTTGTCATCTTACCAGTAAACTGACAATGGGATTATTAATTTGATCCAAAAATTAGTTCTGGAGCTGGCAAGAGATTAAGAACTGATAAAGATGTCCTTGCCATAGATAACGCCAATAAACAGCACCTGGAAGCATTCTATTGTGCTGGATTAAAAAAAAAAAAAAAAAAAAATTATGTCATGCCTCTCCTTTAGTTTTGTAGACCTCACCTCCGGGGCTTTCTTGGTTTTCTTGCCCGGGGTTTGGTATAAGGCTGCAGCAGCGGACTTGCTGGGTGTTTTTGGGGTCGCCTCCGTTGCGACAGAGCTCTCCTCTCCACCCTCCTTCTCATCACCCTCCTCCTCCGAATCGGAGGGAGAGAGTTCACTGTCACTGTCAGACTTCAGGTTTGGGGCTGAAGAAACAGATTGATGTATTGCGCCACTTCAATGAGCTTCAAGTGACAACGAGGACCAAGTCCAATGCACAAAGTTCAAAACCTTAAAAAATAAAATGTGGAAGCAAGCATACTACACAAATAATACAAACCTGACAGCCTTTTTCTTAGTCTATGTGGAGTAGTTGAGACAAATTGCACCTTTTTCCCCTTTAAATAAGACAGTGAAGAGTAAACATTAAAGAATCACATTTAACATTTAATACTACATGGGCAAAATTTTAAATAGAATAAATCAAATAAATATCGCATAGAAACAAAAAAACTGAAGCAGTGCCAATGACGGCATTACAAACCAGCACAAAAGACCGAAAGGTGAATTATTTAGGGTGCCAACTGACAGACAACAATGACTTTGTAATGTAATGGCATGTCACATGCAAATGAGTTAGGCTTGTATCTGCATACTGCACCTTCTGTGGGGTCTTGTTTTGGCTATCCTGCCCTGAAAACAGAAACCACTTTTTCAGATTTAACATTACCACCCAAACAACAATAACTCCAATGAGCATGCAGACATGTAACAATGTTTAAGAAATGTCACTTTCTGAACTCACTCTTGCTGGCTTTTGGGGGACTGGCGTCTTCATCAGGGGTACTGAATGTGACGTTTTTTACTGGTGTGCGGGCCCATGCAGTAGCTTTTGAAACAGAATAAAGGTCACAATTAATTACCCGGCGGTCATCCAGTCTGGACCAATTTTGGTCTAGGTGACATGAACAGAGAAATATTGCTTAAAGAATGACAACTGGGAGAAGAGAAATTATTTTAACATTCTTCACAAAGTTAATTTTCAAAGAAAAATGTAAATACCACAGCTTCATACCAAGTTCATGATTGAAAAACTAGTGTGAAGGTTATTACTAATCCTAGTATCACAAAGGTACTTATGACTGATATCCAGTACCAGTCTCAATCGAATCAACTTTGCTTTCATAAATTAGGGGATATGAACATTATATTAATTACATCCAATAAATTAAACATTCCATATTATCCTGGACTACTAACAGAACCACAAAGGCAGGGTTAAGTAGAGTGCTGATGAAAAGAGAGCTGGTTAGAATCACTGACAGTGTAAGGCAGAGAGGACATCAGGAAGCTCACTCACCCATCTGAGCCATCTTGTTTGAGCGCTTGAGGGTCTGGAACGTAAACACAGCCGCACCTCCTATGGCAGCAGAGCCACCTTCCGCTCCATCTGTAGAACGAGCAAAGATTAACCTCAATTACAAAGCATTCATCACCAACATCCAAGCACTAACACAACTGCCCAGTGATAACGTTATTCATAACTCCAACACACAACACAGCCAAGCCAATACAACACAGAACAAGACAAACACATCAGTTTCATTTACATAGTCTGACAGCAATGTCATTAGTAACAAGTGAAAAAGATAGAAGAAGTCTCAGGTAGACCCAGTACCTTCAGCTCCAGCACCAAGTGCCTCTACGTACTCCTGTTGATCAAAAACATCATCATCTTCCTCATCCCCCTCTTTCTCTCGAGGAAGATCAGTAACCAGCTTCTGGACCAAGTCCTTTGAGACCTTCACATCTGAGGAGGGACAATTTCAGAAACTACTCAGTTTGCAACTACAATATTTACAGTATGGAATATTTATAGAAACATAGATTGGCAGGATAAACACCATGCAACAGGTTGTATTCCCAACGTCATAATAATCACAATGTATATTGAGGCAGGTTTTAGTAGGCTACCATGTAATGAACACTTTCCGAAAGATTTAGAATAATAATACATTTATTTTATATATTGCTTTTCATGGAACACAATGACACTTTACCTAGTACAAAATCAATACAGCGCCATTATTTCAGCTCCCTGGCCATCAGTAAGCCAGGTGAATCTTTTTTTTCTTCTTTCTAAATTCATCAACAAGGGAATTGTGCCAGTCAGTTAACTGGCGTTTCTTACCTTGCTTATCAACAATGTGGTCCAAGACGTCCGCATCTCCAACAAAACGAACCTCAAGAACTCCAGTATCTTTTTTTGAAGTTTTTCGTTTTTGAAGACTCATGATTTCACCTGTAATATCACAATGCATTGTATACAATAATACGCATGGACGGCTATTTCTATTGCAATAATACGCATGGGCGGCTATTGTTAGTTATTCCATTCTGCAGTAGCAATATGCCAAGCAATACTGCACTAACTACAGCTAATTAGCGAAAAGATGGACATAACTATCTAGCTAAGTTTATTTGCGTAATAATCTAGCTAGCAACATCATTTTTTGAGTTGTTATACAATCGCAAAACAATATAAAAATACACAGTAATATTTAACGGCAACCAAAATCCACAATTGCGATTTCATGCTTGTACAGGCAGCCGTTTCTACTGAAAGTCATGCTAGATCGATAGTTTTAACAGTAATAAAACATTCTGCAACATAGCTAGGACTGAACGCCAGTTTACTTAACCCAGGTTAGCGAAACTTACTGTAACAGGCGACAATGCAGACAAACGTCCAAAATGAAAAATAGGTTCTTCGATCACAGCATTATTACTTAACATAGGGCTTTGTTACATTTCAGAAAGAAAATACATCAACCGCAGTAATTAAAAATTACAAGACAGAAATCTTCATGTTGACACCCATTACCCGCCACCATGCTACACAGTATTCAAATATGTGTAAGGGTAAAGGGCAGAGCGGAACTTTCAGCCAATAAAAAATAGCATAGGAAAACGTCATATCCCCTTACATCTGCATATGGAGTTTGCTCATTGAACGTTACTAAACTGAACATTTCGGTTCAATCGGCATATTTGGGGAACTATGGGTTCAATATTATAAATTGTGGGTTTTGGAAAAAACCTCAATTCCAACGGTAAAGTTTTTGGATTTTGCACATTAGCAAAATATCAATTGGAAATAGGTTTGCAATTAACATTTATCAATTAAATACATTTTTTGCTCATTTATTTTTTGAATGTACTGTATCTATAGGCCTACTAAACTGAAAGATTTTGAATGTAGGGATTCACCTGAAAGAAAGAAATGTTGTTTTTAAGACTGCATTATTGTGAAGCCTGGAGTCTAACTCTAATTTCTTTTTAAAAGTAAGCTAAAGACATGTGGAATGTACCTCATGTAGGCCTACATAGTTAATTTTGTGACTTAAATACAGGCAAATGCGTGTGTCTCATGCCGAAAGCGTGAGAGTTGGCAGCTATGTAAATATTAGATTGAAATTTTGATTTCAGCTCCAGTGCCAAGTGCCTGTCCATAGTACAGTTGATCAAAAACAAAAATAGCTTATTTTTCTTTCTTTTTTTAAAGAAAAGGCCATGTTTGATGTATATTTAAAACTATGCTGAGCTCTGTTAGAGTGCCTGTTGGGTTCTTGGTCACCTCCCTGACCACATCTTTCTTGCCCAATTACTCAGTTTCACTAGGCGGCCAACTCTACAAAGAGTCCTGTTTGTTCCAAACTTCTTCCATTTCACAATTATTGAGGAAACTGTGCTCCTGGGAACACTCAAAGCTTTAAAAATGGTTTTATACCCTTGGCCTGACCTATTCCTCACAACAATGTTATTGTGGCAGTATAAGAGAGTACCTATGTCCAATCATTTTGCCACAGTAAAGTTCTAGACACATCTCAAGGATAATTAAAGCAAACAGGTTTCACCTGATCACAATTTGGGGTGCCACAGCAAAGGGCCTGAGTACTTATGTAAATTAGATTTCAGTTTTCAGTTAATACATTTTCAAACATTTCTAAACACACGTTTTCACTCTGTTATTATTATAAGTTATTGAGTGTAGATTGGTGGCCAAAATGGCAATTAAAAAAAATTTAAACAATAAAGTGTACAAAAAGTTAAGGGGCCTGAATACTTTCTGAAGCCACTGTAAATAATCAACCTGTGAATCCACATCCCCCCATCAGTAATTGATTAGTAATTTATATGGCTTAAAATATTCGCTTTTCCTAATACACATTTCTTCAATTCTGCCGTCAATGTGTCCTTTCCTTGCATGCATATGGGTGGCTAAGGTACATGACTGGGACCTGCAATGTCAGTGGTTTGATACCTGGTGTAGCCACAATATAAGATACATACAGCTGTTGGGTCCTTGAGCAAGGCCCTTAACCCTGCATTGCTCCAGGGGAGGATTGTCTCCTGCTAATCAACTGTATGTTGCTCTGGATAATGCATTCATTCATATAATGTAATGTATCTGCTTTGCATCTGCTGTTGGGTAGAAATAAGAGGCTAGGACATGATGCAAGGAGATAAATGTGAAAATAATCCCAAATGGAACAATTTCCAAATTAAGGTGGGAATGGCACATACACAGCCCCGCATTGAATGCCAAATATTAAATTAAAACATTCAGATCCAACGGATTTTTACATATTCGTTGCATCATTTTTCTTTATGTGTTTTTTTAAACCATGGAAATAATTACATAAATCCAAAGGCATGGAAACAAGAATTAAGTAAACTCTTCCAAAGGTCAAGATTAACATTACTTTTACAGATTCTGATTTGCCTTCCATTAGGACTCCAAATGCACCCACTACAAAAAAATATCAATATGGGGAATTTTGGTTTCTAGTCAAGCATGTCATCACGAAACATTCTGTGTATAATCAAACAAAATAATGGACAGCAGCTTAATTTATTCTGGACAAAAAATTGCTGTGTGAGTAGAATGTGTTGCATGATATTGTGAAGAAATTAATTCATTATTCATTATGGAAAGTATGAAACTTGAATTTATAGTAGTCTGTTACTATGGAAACACAACATTCAGAAAGCAAACATACTGGGTAATCCACAGGAACTAAACTTACATTTTACTGAAGAAGTAAAACTATGTTTATTTACTTCTATTATTGAGCCATTTACGGATGTATACCATGAATCAAGGCATTTTGTGGCATTTAAAAACAATTACTATTGCAATAATTGTATTTGTTACATCATGTGTATTGGGGTATGCCGCCACAGAGCTTTGTTGGTGTGCTGCAGTTTAAAAATGTAAGAACATAGCTGATTCTGTCAATTCCTCTCTAATCCACTCTTCAAGCAGTTTCAAGTCCAAGAAATTGACAACAGACCAGGAAGCAAGTATTTGGAATCAACACAATATTTATTTAACATTTTACAGATAGACATATCTCTTTGTATTGCAGTCACTTTATTCTCTGTACATTTTTTTATTTACAAGGATTTAAAATAGTTGTATTCATTTTCAACATCAGTGGTACAATGGTGTACATATCAATGTTATTAGAATGTTAGATTGTATTCATTAATTATATTATTTATGTGCCAGCAGCATCATACCATTATGAATTTACAGCTACAAAGAGAATGGATTCCATGCACAAGTCATTTTTCATTATCACCACAGTGGAAGCTGTATGAAATCACACATTCTCTTGCTCACTCTCTCATTCTCCCTCACACAAATACTGAGAATAGGGTAGTTTGTCTTCCCCTTTCCATTGTACAGTATGGAATGAATACCCAGCTAGTCTGCTAGCTGCTCACAGAAGCTCACAGAAGATGGTGTAGTGTTGGGGCAAGTTGGCCAGTATATAATTGGGTATTCTAGATTGAGAGAGCAGGAAAAAATCATAAAAAGAGGTTTAAAAACAAAAATAAATATTAAATATGTTGCATAGAATTTATGAATTTTAGAACCCAAGCAGGTGGGCACTGCCAGATTTGAGACCCTTAAGTGACCCAAATCTTCGTACCTTCCAGCAAGTCGCAATGTTTGGTTTTCAAAGAAAACAAAGCAAATAGCTGTCCCCCTGCCTGAGTTAAAATACACAGATTGAGGGTGTCAATAGTGTTCATCATATGAGCACTTGTATGTTTTGTTTAGGAGGTGGACGTATTCAAAGGATAGGTAAGATGTTTGGTTAAAGTGCAATGGAAAGGCACAGCTTTCACTCAACACAGTCTGTCAGCTCTAATCTCACACACACAGGGAAACACAGACACAGTCTGTCAGCTCTAATCTCATACACACAGGGAAACACAGCCACAGTCTGACAGCTCTAATCTCACACACACAGGGAAACACAGACACAGTCTCTCAACTCTAATCTCACACACACAGGAAACACAGACACCGTCTGTCAGCTCTAATCTCACACACACAGGGAAATACAGACACAGTCTGTCAGCTCTAATCTCACACACCCAGGGAAACACAGACACAGTCTGACACAGATGTTGTACTGAACAAACTATAAGTCAATCAGACTTGTCAATGAGATGGTGCCATTCAGAATAACTCAAGCTCAGTGGTTCCTGAATTTCAACCAGTCATGAGTACTAGTAATGTCCACATAAGCCTAAACAGTGAGCATCTCCATCTAGCTTTGTGTTGAACAGTCATAGTCAGATTCATCCAAAGCTACCGTATCTAATAACGCCAGACCATGATACAGGTTAAAACATACCCATTACAAGTGCTTTAATTGTGGGTGAATCTGATTGAGAGAGCTTCCGTTTTCGTTCTGACTGTGTTTAATTTAGATTAAACATCAAACAAAGAAAGCTTCGGTCACAATCACATTAAAGAGTGCACACATCTCAGTATAACCTAATACTGTTCATTTTATGTGCACGCATAGAGACAACATACACAGAGAATGAGGCTGATGCTGACTGGGAGAGTGGAGCCAAAATGGCGGATGTCCTGAAGCTAAGTGAAAAGGGAGGGTGGCACTAGAAAAGGCTGAGCTTTGCTTTGTTAGCGATGGGCTGCAACTGACAGCGGAATGATTGCCCTCCCAATTGGTAAAACAGGGAGCATGAGACATTCCCAATTTGAATTCACTGAGAGCATTCATTTCAAGCACCACCTTTAAAATGAGACTGGCAGTGAATTCTATTTAGTCGGGAAAGGGCTTTACTGAAAACAGAATTTAAAGTGCACTGAACCAATACGCCAGGTCCAAGGGAAGTCTTCCCATTCACATTCCACTGAATAAGACACGTATTAACACATCACATATGTCATACCAATAGTTTTAAATTGGTAGGGTGAGGGCCCCTTACACTACAGTAAAGAACAACAAATGTTAAGAAAGAAAGAAATCTGTTTGTTTAAATTTGTTACTGGGTTTATTACTGGGGTGCTGAACAAGAGCCATGCTAATGCAGCTTAGCTTTTCAATAGAAATGCTTCAACCTCCAGTAGATCTATAAAAATGAAATGGTCCTATCATCGAATGGTGATTACAAAGACAGCTTTTTACTCTCTGAGCAGTGCAGAATTACACTTTCAAACAGCAAAGGAAGGCACTGCAGTTTTAATGGATGATAGTAATGTATTACCTTATATTAATGTGACCAGAGCCGACACATGAATTTTAAATACGGTAGTCCTGGTCACTTTAGTTCCGATAAAGATACTTCCAAGTATCACATCAAGCTATGGCACTCGCACAGAGTACCGATTGGAGTGTAGCCGGACCCTGCCATTGGGGAATAATATGCTATGCATAACTGCTCACAGAGTCACCTGGGTAGACAGATTCAGCTGCTAGCATCCCAGCCAACACAATGTTCTCACAATGTTACTGAAATGTTTGTTCAATGTTACAACATTACCACAACATTGCAGCAACATTGTCATTGTCTGGGTTAGCACCCTGCTTCACTGCTCAATAGCTCCACTAGTTAATCGTGCACCTGCAACCTCCCAGCATCAACTGTGAAGACCATCATGTGCTGCATTTGTAATGGAATTTCACGGATTGAATAGGCGGCCATTTTGTGCATGTCAGTGAACATGCTACCCTCCAAAATGCACGTCGGATGTTGCAGTGATGGCAAGAGGAGAAAAATGTCAGGGGGAAATGGAAGGAAAACCTTTTTTTTGTGCTGTGCGCATTGGTCAGTCAGAACGCACTGTTTGTTAAAAAACTATTTTAGAGGAATCAACATTTATAGAAAGGCTCTGAAGTGATACACACATATTTACATAAATACAGATATCCACATACACGTATACACACCACACCCACAAATCACATACATACAAACAGACATACATACATACATAAGTGCATATTGTTCACTCTACACCACCAATTTCTGTTAGTCAGATATATGTTTATATATAGGAGAAATAGTTTCCTTTTTCCATATTAGAAATAATATACAGCATGAAATGTCTTTGCTGATCAGCTCGGTATTAACCATCACCTCATGTAAAATGAGGTTGCAGAATTTAGCTTGGCAGTTTCCCTGGAGTTCCCCAATAAGGAATTCATGGTACAGTAATGACTTTCAAGAGAAAGAAAATAAGGAGAAAACAGTTTCCAAAGATGAGATACTATTTTAGGTTGGAGTGTCAGACGAACACAGGATGAGGTAGAGGGAAGGCTTGTGGGAAACAGGACAATTGGAACGGTCCAATCACTTATCCAACAACAGATGTTTGGTGACAGCACGTAGCTTGTAATTTGACATTCAGTCAACTAGAGACAAATCAGTTAAATATACAAATCTGTTGCAAGCCACGTTACAGAAAGACTTCCAGACAACACAAGCTTTACAGCCGAACATCCTGCATGTGCAGTACAGTAGTGCTGCTGTATCCATCCATCCATCTATCCATCCACCATTAACCCACTTGTTCCTGGTCAGGGCTGCAGGTGGGGCAGGAGCCTATATCAGCATGCAATGGGCCAGAGGCAGGACTTACATGGATTCACATGGATTTACTGTACTTTGTGTAGAAATCAGCCAGGTTCCCTAATGCCCTGTCATCTGTGGAATACTTTGAACACTCAAGTCTGCTTTTGTTTTGTTATTAGTCCAACTGATTTGGACAAAAAATAACATAAAAACATAATTGGGCAATTAATGCCGGAAGATATTCCAGTTTGTCTATAATGAATTTAGAATATAAATATTGTACAAATTAGTAAATTAAAAACCAGTGTATTTCTTGGTCTGATTGTTTTCTAAAAAGCATCATAAAAATTGAAGAACAAAATTATTCAAACAACTCTCTTTGGGATCTATTCAACAAGACATATCGACAGATCAAAAGTTGATCATAAATAAAGATTTAAAATAAAAAAGAATCAATTGAAGATTGCACATCACCTCAAGGTTAAACAGAAAGGCATTGGAAGCGCCCATTCTTTTCCAAGTAGCATTGGTAGTCTTATTGCTGATTCCATACAAAATATAAACTATCTCGGGACTAAATTACAGAAGATCCACAATGATTTTTCTAATAGTGAGTAACAATAATAATAGGCATCGTGTTTTTTTTCCATTTGTTTTCATCTGAAGTCTTGGGCTCTAAGAGAAAGGGACATTGAATTCTCTGGTTAGTCAGAAAAGATGGATGGAACAGCTTTCTGCAGACCGGTGGGGCGGAGTTATGCACCAGGTGACTTACTGACTTCTCTCATTGGCTGCCAGAGGAGCCCTGTCCCTCTCCATAGGTTGAATTTACAGAGAACCCGCCTGCTCCTCCTGACCTCCCGCCGTCACTTCTGCAGCTGAAGAGAAAGGACAGCCGGAGGAGCCCCCCTGCCTGTGACGTCACCCTCTCCCCGCTGCCCTGCTACACCTGGGATATGAGCTGCATGTTGAAGCTGGGCGAGTGGGACTCTCTGGAGAGGGGAGAGCTGGGCGTGAGGAGGTCCTGGCTGTCCTCCGGCTGGCCCAGCCGCTCCTCCTGCAGGCTGGCCGTGGAGAAGCGCCGCTCCCCCCCGGACGCTCCCTCCAGAACCCCCTCCAGCGGCCCCTCACCGCCCTGGCTCCCGCTCAGGGTCATGTTCGTGCAGTCGAAGGACTTGCTGGACGAGGTGCTGCCGGTTCGGGCCAGCGGCAGGCTGGCCGGGTAGCTGAGGCGCTTCCTGACGGGGCTGAGCTCCACGGCGTCCAGAGAGAGGGCCGGGGACGGGGACTGGCGGGGCTGTCTACGCAGCACGGCCTGGGGGTCGGTGGAGAGCTCCCTCTGCCTCCCGGGAGCCGCCTCCCTCTCCCGCTCCCGCTCCCGGGAGAGACGCCCAGCCACGGCCTTCTTCAGGCTGCCGCCCCTCTGGCCCCCGGCCCCGGGCCCCGGCTTGGCGGCGCTAGGCTGGCTGCTGCTGGAGGCTCCGGAGGAGAAGCCCTCGTCCGGGTCGTTCAGGGTGAAGGACTCGTCTTCCCCACTCATACCGTCAGCATCTGTGCAGACAGAGAGAAATGAGAAAAAACAGGAGGAAGAAGAGCGGGAGAGAGTGGTATTAAAAACACACCCCGTAAAATACTACGTCAAAAGGAGAGGTTTATCGGTTGGTCTTGAAATAGACTTCAGTGCCTTTCACCACGTGGCTTAGGTACGAATGCTAATGCTATTGTATATATGACTATACCAGGTAAATTGCTCTTCATTAATACAGCAGCTGTAATCTTAATTTTGCCTTCCTAACTCTCACAAGCAATCCACATCTGGACAAAATCAGATATTTCCCTAATCATCAATTTTTTATTTGATTAATTGAGGGGAAAAAAAACAATGACCAATCTTGACTAACAATAACGAGGAAGAACAACTGCCCTTGTTTGTTCACTTGATTTGATAACCAACAGGTACGACGTGCCACATATCCATTTACATGTATAACCCGGTCACGTCCTGCCAGCACATTCCCCGAGGCCTCCCGGTCCCTGCAGACTCTACAGTCCGGTGCGGCAGAAACAGCAGTGAAGGGAATGCTCCCTCATTAGAGCACCAGGGTGTCTCCCGGGCCCTGCAGACTCTACAGTCCGGTGTGGCAGAAACAGCACGTGAAGGGAATGCTCTCTCATTAGAGCACCAGGGTCTCTCCCGGGCCCTGCAGACTCTACAGTCCGGTGCGGCAGAAACAGCACGTGAAGGGAATGCTCTTTCATTAGAGCACCAGGGTCGTCCTCGAGTGAGCGCGAGGCTCCCGGGCCGTGAGACCCCTCCGTTTTGCGCTTTAGCAGCTCTTCCAGATTGTTAGCAGGTTGTTGTGTGTTCACTGCTGCGCTCTTTGTGCTGTTCTCTGAGACTGTAATGAGGTTAGAAGCACTGCCGGGGGATCTCTGAATCAGTACAGGACCTACAAAGCATTTTTGAGGCCCGCTGCTTTGGAACAAACGTACTGTTGAGGTTTGGATCGCGGAGATTGTAGTGCGAAGTCCAAACTTAAAGAAAGTCCCTGAGACTGGAGATTTAGTGAAAGTCCAAATAGTGTAAGTGTAAAACGTTTCTTTTTGAGTTAGAGAAGAGACATTTTTTTATTTTCTATTGCTCTTCAGCCTAGGTGTCAAAAAAATCATAATAAACTTTGTTTTTATTTGTTCTTATACTCATATGTACACATGGGTATATATTTTGCCTATCTGTACATGTCAAAGTGTTACCTTTTTTTTAACATTGGGGGAAATCAAATTTCAATATAAAATATTACAAAAAACTTACATTCCACACACCACCATGACCACATGGAATTATGTCAAACAAGTGTTGACAAAACACAAAAACACACAGGTTAAAACCCTGGTTTGAATAGTCAGAGTCAGCTGAAAGAAAGGCAAAGCAAAGCAAAATGGATTACAGGAAATCATACAGGAACAACCGCAGCCATAGAGACTGGACTGAGACTGGACCATCATGCAGCATTGGACAAGCAAAACCACGATCCTGGACGGAACAGCGTACAGAACGGTGAGGAGGAAAAAGACTGGCAGAGCCAGGGGAACAGACGAGACCAGGACATGCACAAGACAGGGAGACGGACACACATGCTCTCCTGTAGCTCTGTAGCTCACAAGCATGTGGTTATGGTGCAGCCTGGATTCTGAGGAGAGAGGGGTTATCCATGAGAAAAACCACACGGGATATCAGACTGGCCCATGTGCCAGCAGCCATGCTGAAGAATTTCACCGATATTTTCACTATCAGAGTGGTTTCTCACTGCAAATTCCGGTTTGAGCCGGTTCTTTTGTTGAAAGCAGCGAGGAGTGAGAAACTAAGAAAACAAAGCAGTTAGAATTTCTATCTCTATCTACACACCTGATTCGGCTAACTGATTGAGGGTCTCGTAACAATGTTACCATTTAACTTATATTTTTCCCCATTTGATTATCTGACTTCAGTGAATTTGGAAAAACATCTACACAGGCCTGTCATGGGCAGGGTCTTCCATGAAATGAGTTCTCTCAAAGTGCGAAGGCAACAGGACTTTGTGACTCAGAGGTCTTATCTGCATTATCAGGGAAAGACTGCAGACTCCCGGTCAATTCTAACACTCTCTGATAGATGCATTCTGGTGGGGTGCTGAGTGACTAATGTACTCCAACAGACACTAATGACCAATTGGAAAAACAACCAGCCTGAATGAAGCAGCAGAAAAGGCTGTGACAGTACTGCAATGTTATAATTGTGAAGCGGAGGAGACCTTTTCATTGTGATACACCTACGTCGTAGACAATGCAATGCAACGACCAGACAATTTGGCCAGAGCCACACAAAGCACTGAGACCCCCATTTCTGTGAGATGCTGAGTGAATACACAGTGAAAACAAGTGGCGTAATGGATGTGACGAGCTGACGCCAGCACTGAGACAGAAGTACACAAGACGCAGTGGGGATAGCCTTCTACTTCCCAGGGCCAGAGTGTGCACACTAGGGACACACACCGTAAACCCTTGAACACTTGTGTCACATTGTATACTACAACAACTTGGGCTTCATTGGCTCTTATTGGTTCTTGCAGTGACTGGCATGCGCATGCTGGGAAGCAGTAGGTGGCAGACCTGGGGCAGCTTGTTGTCACACACTGAGCACGCTCCCTGCAAATGCGAGTAAAGGGAAAAAACAAAGAATGCCCCAGAGAATATGGAGGGGGAAAGACAAGCAGATTTGAAGGCGGACGTGCACTATGGCAGGAGGCCTAGCCTGAAGCAGGCTAAGCTGAGACAGCAGTGGCTCCCCCCAGTGGCTCCGAAGCACAGATGGAGACAAAGCTTCAGCGTATAACTTCAACATCTACAGTAGTAGTTACTGTTACCACTAGAGGCAGCAGTAATCCGTGCAAGCAGCATTAAACCTGTGCAAGGACCAAAGACACCTGGAGGTCTTCTCCTCCCCTCTCTCTCACTGCTGCTGGAGGGAAATCAATAATAATGTCTGCTCAAACTCCAATCTCATAACTGCAGGCAGCAGGTTTGTTTGGTGCTGATTAGTATGACATAGGGAGGAGTAGTATTTGCACGTTGATTTTTGAGAGGATAAATTATCCAAAGTTAAAATTTTCTTCCACCTGCTCACTTTCCATAATATTTTTAAAGTATTGACATTATTAGTATCGGTATTATTATTAATAATCATAATGATAATAGTTTTACTTGAATTGATGTCTTGCCCATTACTTTCTTTATCATATAGTATGTCAGACTTTCTTCTTTATCTTCCATAAATTGACAAAAATCCAGAATCAAAAATGCTCTCAGTGGCCGAAACACAAACAGGAATCTCAACATCACAATGAAACACTCTGATTGGTCAGCCTGAACTGATCAGGTTGGTGCAGTGTGAGCATGCTCAGTGAGCGATAAGCAGAACTGCAGCAGGTGACACGAGGCATGCGCTCTGATAGGTCCATGCAGATGTCTCTCTCCACCCCGTACCCAGAGTAAAAGTATAGAAGCTGCCTGGCCTAGGGGCTAGAACATTGGGGCCCTTGGGAGGTGGGGTAAATACAAGGTTAGGGGTTGAACTGAATGCTTTTGGTTGGGGACTGGGTGAGTTAGGCACTCTTGGGGAGTGAAAAGGGAGCTTAGCAGGTAGCCATGGCAGCCCTGGGCGGAGCCAAGAGTGACCCCTCCTCGTTCGTCAGCTCCCTCCCTGTCCTCAGCCACCATCCCTGCCTACCCTCGGGCGTGACGGGGGTCACGCTGGACTGCACCCGCCCTCCTCCCTCCAGATTGGTCGCGGGCTCCAGGGGGGCGTGGCGGCTGGGGGTGCAGGTGAGGCTCAACTCTGCATCAGTTGAGAAGTCAAAACAATCTGGGATTCAACACAACAGAACCGGAGGAGACGGGCCCCTTAGTGACTGAGGCGAGAGAGACCACGACTGCACAATGACTTCCTGCCCTCAGCGGGCAAGGTTTGACATTTACAGCATTCACGTGTCTGACCACGGCCACTCCAGACCCTAATATAGACAACTGAGTTTCCCTGAGACAGTAAACACACAGAGGCAGAAAGAAAAGTAAGAAACATTAAGTCGCTCTGAAACAGAACAGTCAGACAGCTAATGAAGAACACAAGCAGGGGTTGGCAAAGGCAAACATTCTCACTGTTCTCATTGGTACTGTAACACTTTTAACATCCAACATGCTGACTAAGTAGGTTCTTATCTCAGGAGGATTTTTGTGCAGTCAAGGACACCAATTTGGCATTAGCTGCTACTGTAATGAATTTGCTCTTGGCTGTTTACCACATAAAATAGTACTACTAGTCAATATTTTGCCCAATTCCAGTAACTTAATAATAATAATGGTGCTCGGTCCAAAAATGGTGCTTTTTTTAATCAGTCTTTGAAGAATTACATACAGTGTCATCCATAATGCTTGGGAAAAAGACCCATCGTATTTATCTGCCTCTGCACTCCACAATGTGGTTAAAGTGCACTTTGTCAGATCTTAATAAAGGGCATTTTTATACATTTTAGTTTCACCGTATAGAAATTACTGCAGTGTTTATACATAGTCCCCCCATTTCAGGGCACCATAATGTTTGGGACACAGCAATGCTATGTAAATGAAAGTAGTCATGTTTAGAATTGAATATCCCTTGCATGCAATGACTGTTTGACGTCTGCAATTAATGGACATCACCAGTTGCTGGGTGTCTTCCCTGGTGATGCTCTGCTAGGCCTGTATTGCAGCCAACTGCTTTAGCAGTATGTTTGAGATCATTGTCTTGCTGTCGAATGAACCGCCAGCCAATGATAAGTGAGGCAGTACCATCGGCAGCCATACATGCCCAGGCCATAACACCCCCACCACCATGTTTCACAGATGAGGTGGTATGAGGTGGTATGCTTTGGATCTTGGGCAGTTAATTCCCTCCTCCATACTTTGCTCTTGCCATCACTCTGATATAAGATATATATCTTCGACTCATCTGTTCCTTTTACACAAGCTCTTTTAAGTACTTCTTGGCAAACAGTAACCTGGCCATCCTGTTTTTCAGAATTCATGAATTCTTCTGTTATCAGCTGTGGAGGTCTTCCATGGCCTGCCAGTCGCTTTGAGACATGTAAGCTCACCAGCACTCTCTTTCTTCTTAATTATGTTCCAAACAGTTTTGGTAAGCCAAAGGTTTGGCTGATGTCTCTAACCATTTTATTCTTGTTTCTAGTATCATAATGGCTTCTTTGACTTTCATTGGCACAACTTTGGGCCTCATGTTGATAAACAGCAATAATAGTTTCCAAAAGTAGATAAAAAAACTAGAGAGACTAGGTGCTGAGAGCTGCTTATACTTGCATTAAGGAGGCAATTAAACATACCTGAGCAATTACAAACACCTGTGAAGCCATGTGTCCCAAACATTATGGTGCCCTGAAATGAGGGTATGTATAAACACTGCCGTAATTTCTACATGGTGAACCCAAAATGTATAAAAATACCCTTTAATAGAATCTGAGAATGAGCACTTTAACCATATGTTAATTATGTGATTCTAAATCTAAAAATGTGTCAAATCAGAGGCAAATCAAGACATAATGGGTCTTTCTCCCAAACATTATGGAGGGCATTGTATATCAAGCGTACAGGACAATTTCACAGACCAGGCAAAATAGGGAATCTAGGTAAAACCTAGAACAGATTTTCTTTCATGTAGGTCAGAATATCTGATAGTTGTGCCAACCCCTCAAAATAATGATTGACTCACATTTAAAGTATTAACATGGTGGTTAAATGTGACACTTGCAGGTGTCTTTAGACAACAACAAAACAAATGTGCATAATTATTTCATTATTGAGTCATTTAAATGTATTTTAAAACTTACTTTTCTAAGCCTAAATTTCCCACTATAAAAGTTCACTGTCTGGGTGTGGTAATGAGAACTGTCAATTAGCTATGATTGACAGACCGTGCCCCCAATTACCATAGCTCCATGATACGTGCTCATCTTGTGAGACTGAATTTTCACAAGCTAGCTAACTTAGTATAACTATCAATAGCTAAGGTAAGGACACTGACTTATCCAATAATTTTTTTTCTAGTTAGCTAGCCAAGTTATAATAAAAGCACAACTATAACGTTGTTATGAAAGCTAGCTAGCTAACGTTATCAATTACATCACCTTATGAAAGCTAACTAGCTAGCTAAATAAATATAACCAGAAATCGTCAAATAGTTCTTAAAAGGCACTCTAATTTCAGTGAACCTAACGTTAGTCAAATATATGCATCATCTTGCCTGTTGGCCAGCAGCACAAACTGTGTGGAGTGGCTATCCTCATGTGATGCACTACGAGGAAAACATTCTCACCCGGTTGAAAATAGGACGATAAATTTAACACGCCTATTTCTCCAAAGCTAAAGAACGGACATACTTTACTTTCATTGTGTTTCAGTGCATATAAAAACCTAGAAAGTGTGACCAACCACCATGTTAATCCTTCAAACAGCATTGAACAGTCAGTTAGCATGGAACGGCAGTGGCAGATGGCAGTTTGCAGAGGAATGAAATCAGTACAGAAGCTGCTGAAGGTAGTTGCTGCTGCTGTCTCAATAGTTAACTTAATGAAAAACACATTCTTGCTTAAAAAAGTTCATAATGCACCGTTTTGCTCCGGATATAGGTAAGGTGAAAATTATGCCTCTTTTTAAAACTCAGTTGGTCATGTGATTCCTTATTTACAGATAGGATGGAGGTCAGATCACTCATTACATCATAACCACTTCATCTTTAATGAGTGAAACTTGCGGCAGGATTAGATTAATCTAGACCTAATCACACAGTAGTAACTGTGAAAGTCCTGTTCTCCCCTTCCTCTCACACTGAAAAAAATTATAATAATTCAGTCTTAACAAGTATCTTAGTCATATATTTAAAATCTTATTTTTATTACTTTTTTGCTAAATGAGACAAGAACTGCCAATGAGGTGAGAAAGTTTGATTCATTTCAAGATTTGCCAATGGGGTGAGGAAATGTATCTTGACAACAAACAAACAGTAACTTAAAACAAGCTAATATTTTCCGTACAAAAAAAATATCTTAAAAATGCTCGTCAGATATTTGCAGAGCAGGACGACAGCACAGCTGATTTAGTTCTGAGATCTCGTATCGAAGTGAAGTCGTGGCAGTGTGGGGCAGGGCAGGCCGGGGCCCAGGGCTCGGGGCAGGGGCAGGGGAAGGAGGGACGGGGCGGAGCTCTTACCCTCTCTCTTCCAGCGGAGACGACGGATGGACGCGGCAGTGACGGCGGTGAGAGAGATTCGGCGCGCCGTAGGAGTCACTTCCACCTGCAGGATTTTGCGTCCCTGGGGATCGTCCGGGGCGTTGGCAGGAAGGGAGCACTTCATAGCGTTAGCCACCTGGGGGAGTGGAGGGGTCAGAGGTCAGGCACGCTGCATACAGCCAGAGCACTGAGCTCTGAAGCTAAATTCACAAGGACATTATTACTGAATATAGGTTTACCCACTTTATTCAAGTGAGGGGGGAAAGCAGAGAAGGTTACAGATGGAGTGACAGTACAGAACATTTCGTCATAACAGAGGCACGGCAGGGGCAGGGACAGGGACAGGGACAGGGACAGGGACAGGGACAGGGACAGGGACAGGGACAGGGACAGGGACCCGGGGAGGGGAACAGGCATCAGACCTGGGTCAGATACGCAATTGTTTTGAATTCAAATACTTCTGTGCTCAATTGATGATGCCTAGTGCAATAGTGGCAACCTTTTTGTGTATGCCATAGGTTCCAATACACCAGACAAGCATAGAAAAGAACTTAAATCCAACACAAGTATGCATTTGACCCAGGTCTGACTGGCATTAGCAGGGACACAGAAAATGGTCACCACCACGTTCCAGAGATGAGACTCACCAGAAGCGGCTGGGAGTACAGCTCCAGCTCAGCCCTGTAGAGGATGTCATCCAGGGCCTCTCTCCCCAGCTCCCACTCACCATTGTATCTGTGCAGGAATTCACGCAGATGAACACATATTCACAGGTCTAGATACTCACAACTGCTCAAACACAGGCAAGTTCAGAATCACAGACACAGACAGTACACAGAGCAGCCAATTTCCAAAGCCCTGGGATAGAAGAGGCAACAAAAGCACAATGACACAATTGAAGGAAAGGGCCAAAGGAAGCTTCCTAAAAGGCGAAACCGGCTTCTCTGCAGGCCGCTCACAGCTGCTCGTGTTCAGCCAAAGCACTTCAATGAAAAATATCACACTGAAACAGGAACTGGATTTCCTGTTTCTTTGACCTCCTGCCACACCTTCACCATAGATGTCATTAAAGGGATGTGGATAAACACCGTGAAGTGTGAAGGTTCTGCGGTCACAAAGGCACTTCACTCTTGGGTGTATCACTCCTTTACTGAAGATTGGCTGCACTCACAGGCACAGAACACATACACTTCCTTCTCACAACCATACATGGTACAAAAAGAAAAGGTGGCTTTGAGATCTCTTAGTATCAAAAACTCTGTCAAATGACCTTTCCATTGTCACAAACAAATGAACAAATCAGGAATGTGAATATTGGATTGCCATACAGTATTTGGAAAATTATATCTTTGTAGCTAAAAGGAGCACTATCATGCTTTTTTCAGTTGAGCTTATTGGGATTAAATGCTTAAATTATGTTTGTAGGCATTTTTAAAAGCACCGTCAGTGTAGCCGTTACCAAAATACGGGGCAAGACTTCTCAAAACAAAAATGTCAAATGATGTCACTGGACATGCTTGAATCTCCAGCCTGTGTTACCCTGAAGGTAATGGGCCCTCAAACTCCAACCTTTGAACACAGAGACTGTTTTATGGGTGGCCACCCATCCAGACAATCACATGACACTCCAACGAAAATACGTTAACGTTAGCATACAGATCACAGAACTTACCTTGGCTAGCCTGAGCGATATGAGGACCACTCTGAAAAAAGCGTGGCAGTGTTCCTTTAAGGGTTCACCGAATATCAACCACTTACGGCGGTCTGTACTTTGGGAAAATGCTGTCTTGGCCTGCTGTTCATTCTAAAGTGATGCTTTTGCCTCACTGTTTGGTTTGAGACACTTTCTGACATGCCCTAAACTGCATGCATTTTATCTTTGTTTATCTTTTGTTTTACATACAAATTTTCCCAAACAAATAAAGAAACTGTGCTAATACAAAGAAACAGGAATACTGCCGGGGAGTAAAGTGCACAGACGCTTAGAGGGGCAGGTGGGATGAGCACATTTTTCCCATAAAATACCCTATTAGGAAATGCAATTGTACACAGATTTATTTTCCAAAGTTGACAAAGACGTTGTCGTCAGACTCGACCCTTTCGTTAGCCGGACCATCGCCGCACACACCTTGAGATCCAAGGAGACGCACATATCAACACTCACATGGCGTGATAGACAGCGGTCAACATCTGCACCATGAACTCAGGGTCCAGCAGCACACGGTTGCAGGGCTCCTGCCATGGCTTCTGCTGCTGCCGTGGAAACCCACACACACACAGCCTGCACATCCACAGGGGAAGGCAAGTAAAAACCCAATACATTACGCAGGCTATATCTACGAAACCACTGCTCAGCTAAATACATTCCTCTCTCCACACCTCAGTTGATATGTGGGGTGTGCTCTGTCGAAAATAGCTTCCACCCATTACACAGATGCCGCTGGGTATTTGTGTGGTTTTATGGGATTTACTGTGAAACGTACCACATAACTGTTAGTACACAAGCAATTACACAGGTCAGATATTGATAGTCATTGAACACAAATCAAACATTATTTCACACAATGAGAGTTTTAAATTGGACTTAGTATAGCAGGGGTTTCAATATCTAGTCCTGGATGGCCGCAGTGTCTGCTGGTGGTTTCCTTTCAATCAGCAGCCAATTAAGGCCTTGAGAACAAGGTGTGCGGACTCTTTAGCCAATTAAAGACTTAGGAATGTATCTCTCGTGCTGAAGCACACCAAAAACCAGCAGACACTGCGGCCTTCCAGGACTGGCGTTTGACACCCCTGGTATAGAGCCTCCCCCAGGACAATAACTACCACAGGTACATTTCTCATTTAAGCCTGCATCACTCTTGGTGATAGCCAGGAACACTTCCACCCCCCACTGGGATGACAACCAGTTAATTTCCCCTTCAAAGATTACATTTGCTTGATGAGTTACTAAATTAGCTTTCTCAGAGTTTCACAGATGAGATTAATTTAGCTTCCTCAGAGTTTGAGATAAAGTTGATTTTGCCTTCTCCGCTGGAGTGGTCTATGGAAGACCACATCTCACCGTGAGCTCATCCGGCACACTGACTGATAGGAGGATGGCGGCAGGTAGACCACCGCGGAGTTGTAGCACAGCATGAGGAAGCAGAGGACCTCAAACCTGCAGCAACAAAAACACGACTCCGTACATCAGATAAAAATGTGAATGCGCCGTGTGCAACATGAGGCTAATGCCTCATGCAAATCAGCAATCATGCAACATCGACATTTTGGTGAAGACCTAAATTCCTAGACGCCTGGCTTGTCTGGGGTGGGGGAAACTGGCTGAGTATGTAGGTCATATCTAGCAGTTATTCAGTTATTCAGAGCATCTCCATCTTTTATGAGCTGTAAGCTCCAGGACTCATCTGAGAAACATGCCTTTAGCACTTTGGAAAAACTCAAGACAGATCCGGCTCACCACGCTACAAACGAAAACAACGGCGTACACCAGCAGTTGAACTACACAATGTCTTGCCTGCCAGATAGATCGCTCTGTAAAATAGCAAGCTACATGCATGATGTGGCCTGTTGAGGCTAGGTTAAACTGGAAAAGGGTGAGCTGGCGTTTTAGTAAATTTTACGTGACAACAGGGTAAGTGACTAAAACTTGAAAGTGAATGCAGAGGACTTTAAAGAGGAACCCTAAGCAGAAAGACTGCATGACAAAGGTCACCGAGATAGCATCACCTCCCCCCCCTCCCCCCTCCCCACGGTACCTGTTCTGGGCAGTGAACGTCTCTCTCTGGGGGTGCAGGCCACAGTAAACCACTTTGATGAGGTCGTGGTGGCTGAGGGCCCCCTCCGTCAGTGCCAAGGACCCCAAACTGGACGGCTGGAAGACAGGAGAGAGAAACATCCAACCACCTGTGAACTAGGGGAACCCAAAACCCGAAACCAAGCGGTCTGAAATCAGTTCACCCCTACATTACTCTGGAGGAGAGGGACTGTGCATTTACTGGTGATGCAGTTCACACAGTACTTCACATATATATATTACATACATACACACATATATATATATATATATATATTTGCATTATATTATTACCGTTGGGAACTATAATGCACTTATTTATCATATTAACCTACTTACTGTAACATTTATTTTCCAATGTGATAGCTATATTTATGTCAGATAGATGTTTTTATATAATCGGAAATAAATCTAATTGTAGCTCCACAGACCCCTCCAGCTTTTCCCCCCACGCTCTCCCAAATTTGGAACAACCAGTGCATCGCTTCACTCGTCTATCGAACCGGGCTATCGATAGCTCAGCTATCGACCCAGCCAGCTGAAACCCTCCCTGCCCTGGTTGGCGCTAGTAGCCATTGTAACTCAGCCTGTGAGGCTGCCAGACACAGTAGGAACTGGCATGGTCTTGTAACCACACCGTGGAGATCTTAAAACAAAGAGAGATTTGTCAAATGGTCCTAACTTTAAAATAATGGAGAGTTTTAACAAATCTTTTGACATATTTGCCATTAAAGGGTCCTATGGTATCCTCCAAGCTCACATGTCACACAGCTGCAGCCAAGAGGATCTAGAATGTGTATAGAACCATAAAAGAACGATAACGCAAAAGAAGCTACTACCTGAGGTAAACCATAAATAAAATGAATAATAAATGCATACATGTATATACACTCAGTGAGCACTTTATTAGGTATTTATTAGACTTATTTTTTAGATTTGTATTGCTGTAGCCTATCCACTTAGTGTGAGCAGACTGCTGCTCACTGGATTTATTTATTTTGTTGTGCTCCATTCTTTGCAAACTAGTGTGTGGGAAAATCCCAGGAGATCAGCAGTTTCTGAGATACTCAAACCACCCTGTCTGCCACGAACAATCATCCCACAGTCAAAGTCACTTAGATCACATTTTTTCCCACATTCTGTTGGTCTATGTGAACATTAACTGAAGCTCCTGACCCGTATGTACATGACTGTATGCATTGCTGATTAGATAATCGCATGAATAAGTAGGTGTAATAATGTTCCTAATAAAGTGCTCGGCGAGTGTATATTAACACGCATAACATGGCCATTGTTCCAGTTGCAGAACACAGTTATACAGATAACAGGGTAAAGGAAGAACAAGGTAAATAGGGAAGTGATTATACAATGCGTCTGTAGACAAATCAGTGTGAAAATCTGTGATTCACGCAAGATACAGATATACTATTAGAACACCTCATATATTAAGTATATTCAAGGCATCTGCTAAGAGGACAAAAACCAAAGCCTAATTTGTTGGTGTGAAAAAGCCCGTTTGGCTGATTCTGGTCGATCTTGGAGTTAAGCTAAGCTGCAACAGTCAGATGTGCACAACTACCGTAGCAGTATTAGTCATCGAGCGCTGAAATGGTATGAAGCATAGGGTCTGGAATCTGGGATGCCATCTGTATACAGATGAATGCAATAGGGTTTAAATGACAGTGCTAACATGGCCATTAAAGGAAATTACAAGCCGAAAATAGCGCGCACGCGGTCCTCCTCCAACTGAGTTTTTAAGCTCATGTTCTGGTGAGGAGAGGATTTGAAATCAATCGGTGCTCCTTCCGCTTGCTCGACGCTGAAGAGAGTAGTTTCCTGGAGAGGGAGTGAGCGATTATCTGCAACGTCTCCTCACTTGGAACGAGGAGAAAGACTGAATACTGATGAAACGTATGCTCTGATTCATACTGGGCAAAGGCCGCGTGAGGTCCAGCCAGCCATGTCACAGAGAATAATAAACTTTAGCCAATCAAATGACACAATGCCACCCGTGGGTGGAAAAAGCAATCTAAGTGTCACACAGGAAAGCCAGCTTGAGCAAGACTGATGTCCAGAACAGTGCGCTGTGGCAAAGGTACGCGCATCACAGCGGAGACCACAGAACACAGTCACTGTAGCAGTGAGAGCCAGGCTGGTGGCTAATTATATTGGAGGACATGGTTAGCAGGGATGGTATGACTCACACACCGAGTGTGTGTGTGTGTGTGTGTGTGTGTGTGTGTGTGTGTGTGTACAGGTATCGGGGGGGGGGAGGGGAAGGAAGTTGTATACACAGGGAGGATCTAGGCCCGGAGGCTGTAGGATTAATCTTGGTCATAAACTCCCAGCGCTTGCATGTCTATTAAAAATGCAGAAGGGGCCAGAGACACAGGCACACACAGCACATACACACAGCATATACAGGCAAATACAAGCATAGACAAAGACAGGCACACACACACACACAGCACATACAGACATATACACAGCACATACAAGAACACAAACAAGTGTTCATGGGAGTATCATTTAGTATCACCTCAAATCGACTTAATTATTTCAGATGGCTTTTAAACTAAAATGGACGCTACCAAAAGGTCACCTGCCGAGCTGGCTAGTAAGAGTGACAGAGTAACACGCCACTGCCAAATTCTACCCATATTTGGAGGCTGTCAGGTGTTAATGTCAGGCCTTAAACACACACACACACACACACACACACACACAACAATACCAAAAGGCTTTCCTCAGGCAGACAGCCAAATTCTACCCACATTTGGAGGGTGTCAGGTGTTAACGTCAAGCCTTGCACACAGCACAGCAGATACACACATAGGAACAGCAGATACTGACACAAACACACACACACACACACACATATACACACACATACAGCACATACATACCTGTACAGATCATAAGACAGCTGTTGAATCTTGAGAGTTAAGGTCAAATTTCTCAAAGAATAAACAGCAAATGAGTATAAAATTGAAGAAGGAAATTGATAGTTACTGTAGTAGCTGTATTCATAACGTGTACAAGGCCTTCCTACCGAACATGCACCCATTCATTCTCCCTCATCATACCAGTAGACATGACGTTGTCGCTCTTACCTCGTGGTATATCGATGGCTTGGAGATGGAGGGGATCGTGAAGGACAACAGCTTTCCATTTCCCTCTTTGTCGACAGTCTCCTGCAAAGCAGAGCGAAATATAAACCCCCAGACTGCGACAGAACTCTACGGACTATGCTACAGTGACCCCTGATCCAGTGCTTGTCCAGTACAGTCCCCACAATCCCATTACACACAGAACCCATAGACAAGCCCCCTCCATGCCTTGCCCCAAAAATCAAAGGAGAACAAAACCCCATGTAATGGACCCACCAGGTTGTAGATGCCCAGCAAGAGGGCTTCAATGCAGCCGTTACTCTGGCGGTCCCTGCTGGCCGTGACCCGTAGGTACACCCAAACCAGCTCAGGCAGGAACTGGAGCGTGAAGCGGCAGAGCCGGTCCTCAGAGCTGCGGTAGAGCTCAAATAACTGGTGGCACACTGGCTCCAGCAGCTGAAGGAGACAGCACACATACACACACACACACACACACGCACGCGTGCACACACACACACACACACACACACATGCACACACACGCACGCACGCGCACGCACATACACACGCACGCATGCACACAGACACACAGACACACACAAACAGACACATACACACACACATACACACACACACGCACACAGGAACACACACACACACACACACACACACGCACACACTGTGACAACAATACCACAAGGCTTTCCTCAGGCAGACAGGATGTGACCTCACACAGGAAGGAGAGGAGGATGAGGACAGGGAGGTCACTGAAACTGCCATTTCCTGCCTTTGCAGCTTTATAACAGGGAGGAAAAACCCACAACAAAGATTTTGTTCAGATAAAAACATCAAACTCAAGACATTTTTCATTATTCTGCCCAATGCCGATTCAAAGGCTGATCCACCAGAATGAATTAGCATTGTGATTCCTGTAATTCCAAGTCCAGAATGCAAACCTGAAAAGGGACTGGCCCCATTCTGTTGCATTGTTTAGTATTCATACTTCACATTCTGTTCTAGCCCTATTTTAATAACTCTCAGCACAGAGTCGCAGACTGTAATTCAGTTTTCATAGTGATTCATGGTCTATACCAGGATAACGAGAGAGATTTTGCCTGAGTCTGAGTCTTTGAACCCCAGCCAAGCTAACCCTGCTACGCTAGCACCGGTAGTGGATGCTGCCCCACCTCATTGTTGGGGTCCCGGATGACGTGGTAGAGTGCAGGGACCAGGGACTTCTTCAGATGGAGGCTGCCCGCATAGCTGGGGATCTGGGTTTCAGGCAACGTCTGTGGGGGCGGGCGGAAAACAACAGGCTGAAGAACACTGCACGGCTGGTGCATACCGCTGGAAATGTCAATAGTCTCATCGATATCAGTATCAATAGTCTCATTGATATCAATATCAATAGTCTCATCAATATCAATATCAATATTCTCATCGATATCAATATCAATAGTCTCATCGATATCAATATCAATAGTCTCATCGATATTAGTCTGCATAAAAAAACAATAACCGGTGTCTCGGTGGCGCAGCCTGTAGAGCACTGACCGCATGCTCATTGCGAGCCGCGACGTCGGCGGTTCGAATCCGACCGTCCGACAATTTGTCGCATGTCTTCCCCTCTCTCTCGCTCCCATTCTTCCTGTCTCTCTATACTATACTGTCCAATAAACGCTGAAAAAGGCCTAAGAAATATCTTTAAAAAAAAACAAAAAAAAAAACAATAACCAGATGGTTGCCTACTGTGCATCACTCAAAGCTCTGAAAACTGTCTTTACAGTGAATAATGCAGTGAAGTGACAGAGAAGAGAGACAGGGAAGAAAAACTCTCCCCAAAATGGGCTGTTCTCTCCAGCTCACATCGTCGAACTCTGCGGTCATGGCTGCTCTTCACTTGTCAGTAAAACAGACGAGAAAATCTGACCAACCACAGTTCATTTGTCACACTTGAGCACTGCCCTCCATCTCTCTGTACGATATAGAGAACAACTGACTGATTTCAGATCAGCTTTGTTGAATGCAGGTCAGAGCTGCTCTCCACTCATCAGAACTACAGACAAGAACGGATGACTGATCTCAAATCAGTGGAGCTGGGTATTGGCCAGCGCACTGGGCTCACAATAGAGAGAGGACAAGAGGACCTTTGGGTCAAATTGAGGCCATGAGGCACCACCCCTTCAGAGATATAGTTGCTGCCAGATTAGCACTGAAAGTTAAAAACAAAGCAGCAAAGGAAACATTGTTTCTGCTGGCAACAGTAGATGGCCATGAGACTTTCTGCATTTTGAGGAAAGCTTGATTCCCTGAGTAGATTCTTAGTTCTTGGTGACAGGAAGGTCACTCTCTGGCTCCAGGCTATACATGGCTCTATGCTTAGCAAGAAAAAAAAAGACATCTTAGAAAACAAACCCCTAAGGGTTACCTTTCAGAAGAGACCAAAATTATGCCTGTAGTGAAAAGGATTCAAGAATAGTAACTGTTTTATTTTGCATATGTCATTTTCAAGCTTGTGTCAAGATACTTACACAAGCTTGCAAATGGAGTGTGAGGCAAATGGAGTGGAAGGCAAAATGGGGGCCACCCACCTTAAATTCCGAGAGCCAGTCTTGCACAACTCCTTTCTCAGAGCCCAACATGTTCTGCTGAACACACGCCTCCCCTGTCAGGGGGAGAAAGAGAGGGTTTAAGAAGGGAGCCTAGTGGTTAAGGTAAATGTCTGGAACCCGGAAGGTTGGTGGTTCAAGCTTTGGTGTAGCCACGATAAGATCTGCACAGCTGTTAGGCCCAAGGCCCTTGGGTGATTGTCCCCTGCTCAACTGTAAGTCGCTATGGATAAAAGTGTCAGCTACTTTAAATATCTCTTTAATCTTCTGCTTTATTCTGTGATCTGCAGAGATCATCCACTATGACTTACTGGGGGGGGGGGGGATATATATATATATTAGAACAGTCTATGATTGACTTACAAAGAATTACAGTGGCCTCCATAATGTCTGGTAAAACTAAACATGAAAGTAGTCATTTTTGGTATTTTGTTGCATATCCTTTGTATGCAATGACTGCTTGAAGACATGAATGGCATATTTGAATGCTATTCACTGTTGAGTGTGTGCGAGTACGAATATCTGTGTGTTTCTGTGAGTGAATGTGTGAGCGTGTTGTATCACTAAGGAATGCCAGGGACTGAAGGACTATAGCTCACAACCAGCTGCCAAGACACAGGCAGTTGATATATACATATTTTGAAATATACAGAGTGTCAGTAGCCGTTCGGCAACAACAATATACTGTACATCGTAAAATTACCCAGGAAAACAAAACGCAATAAAGTCATGACTTATTTCCATCGTGGTCCTCATTGCAAGAGGACCCAGAACAGGATCATAAATAAGCCAGGAATATTAAAAGAGCTCCTAACGACCGGGTAACACTGTCTGTGTTTGGAACATTGCGCCACAGTCTTAGCTGTCGCCTAATGCAACACACGTCTGGTTAAAAAACCGTGTTAATTCAGCCAAAGGGCAACGCCGTTCACAGCACAGAGTGGACTTGGGCCCAGAAATGTCACATGGGCCTATATAACCAGTCAGAAGGGTGTGTGCACTGCGTGCTGGTAAAAGAAAAACAACACGCCAAATCCGCAGCAGCTTTTGGAAGCACGTCTCACGGTCTCCCTCATCTCGGCTGTAGAGAAGAAGCAGAGGGAAAAAGCCTCTGCCTCTTATATTACTGTCCATGGAGGATTAAACGTCATATCATCTTACTTCATTCATCTGCACGCACGCATAGCACATACACAAACCCCACCAAGGTCGTGGTTGTTTATGTGCTGCTGGCATCCCAAGGTGTTCTAAGTCGTGGGCGTGCCGGGCACTGCGGGCAAAGCACCAGTCAGAGTCACAATCTCGGCTGATTACCGTCTGATCGTAACTGCGAAGCCTGGGCTTTCCATCACAAACCGCCTGGCTTCACAAGGCACATTTCCACACTTACTCACTGCAGACCTTACACAGTTACTCACAACAGACCTTACAGTTACTCACAACAGACCTTACAGTTACTCACAACAGACCCTACACAGTTACTCACAACAGACCTAACACAGTTACTCACAACAGACCTTACATTTACTCACAACAGACCCTACACAGTTACTCACAACAGACCTTACACAGTTACTCACAACAGACCCTACACAGTTACTCACAACATAACTTACATTTACTCACAACAGACCTTACAGTTACTCACAACAGACCTTACAGTTACTCACAACAGACCCTACACAGTTACGCACAACAGACCTTACACAGTTACTCACAACAGCCCCTACACAGTTACTCACAACATAACTTACATTTACTCACAACAGACCTTACATTTACTCACAACAGACCTTACAGTTACTCACAACAGACCCTACACAGTTACTCACAACAGACCCTACACAGTTACTCACAACAGACCCTACACAGTTACTCACAACAGACCCTACACAGTTACTCACAACAGACCTTACACAGTTACTCACAACAGACCCTACACAGTTACTCACAACAGACCTTACACAGTTACTCACAACAGACATTACACTGTTACTCACAACAGATCCTACACAGTTACTCACAACAGACCCTACACATTTACTCACAATAGAATTTACACAGTTACTCACAACATAACTTTTACCTACAAAAGAAAACACAGCAGGTGTGAACCCAGCACTCCGACAGGCAACCTGCAGCGATGCTAAGCCTCCGTGAGGCAGCCCTGCACAACTCCACAACAGAGTGGTCTGATAGAGAAGCCAAGAAGTTTTTCACATTCAGAGTCTGATTTTGTCAGAGACAAAGTAAGCCCTCTGAGCAATGCGACCAATCCGCATATAGTCTCCGATCTGTGTGACATCAAAGATCTCTAGAATTTTAATGCCTTTGATATCAAGTAGTGCAGTACAGTGGTGTGAAAAAGTGTTTGCCCCCTTCCTGATTTCTTTTTTTTTTTTTTTTTGCATGTTTGTCACACTTAAATCAGATCAGATCAAACAAATTTAAATATTATTCAAAGACAACACAAGTAAACACAAAATGCAGTTTTTAAATGAAGGTTTTTACTATTAAGGGAGAAAAAAAAATCCAAACCTACATGGCCCTGTGTGAAAAGGTGATTGCCCCCTAAACCTAATAACTGGTTGGGCCACCCTTAGCAGCAACAACTGCAATCAAGCGTTTGCGATAACTTGCAATGAGTCTCTTACAGCGCTGTGGAGGAATTTTGGCCCACTCATCTTTGCAGAATTGTTGTAATTCAGCCACATTGGAGGGTTTTCGAGCATGAACCGCCTTTTTAAGGTCATGCCACAGCATCTCAATAGGATTCAAGTCAGGACTTTGACTAGGCCACTCCAAAGTCTTCATTTTGTTTTCAGCTTGAGGTCACGAACAGATGGCCGGACATTCTCCTTCAGGATTTTTTGGTAGACAGCAGAATTCATGGTTCCATTTATCACAGCAAGTCTTCCAGGTCCTGAAGCAGCAAAACAGCCCAGACCATCACACTACCACCACCATATTTTACTGTTGGTATGATGTTCTTTTTCTGAAATGCGGTGTTACTTTTACGCCAGATGTAATGGGACACACACCTTCCAAAAAGTTCAACTTTTGTCTCGTCAGACCACAGAGTATTTTCCCAAAAGTCTTGGGGATCATCAAGATGTTTTCTGGCAAAATTGAGACGAGCCTTAATGTTCTTTTTGCTCAGCAGTGGTTTTCGTATTGGAACTCTGCCATGCAGGCCATTTTTGCCCAGTCTCTTTCTTATGGTGGAGTCATGAACACTGACCTTAACTGAGGCAAGTGAGGCCTGCAGTTCTTTGGATGTTGTTGTGGGGTCTTTTGTGACCTCTTGGATGAGTCGTCGCTGCACTCTTGGGGTAATTTTGGTCGGCCGGCCACTCCTGGGAAGGTTCACCACTGTTCCATGTTTTCGCCATTTGTGGATAATGGCTCTCACTGTGGTTCGCTGGAGTCCCAAAGCTTTAGAAATGGCTTTATAACCTTTTCCAGACTGATAGATCTCAATTACTTTCTTTCTCATTTGTTCCTGAATTTCTTTAGATCTCGGCATGATGTCTAGCTTTTGAGGATCATTTGGTCTACTTCACTTTGTCAGGCAGGTCCTATTTAAGTGATTTCTTGGTTGAGAACAGGTGTGGCAGTAATCAGGCCTGGGTGTGCCTAGAGAAATTGAACTCAGGTTTGTTAAACCATAGTTAAGTTATGTTTTAACAGGGGGGGCAATCACTTTTTCACACAGGGCCATGTAGGTTTGGATTGGTTTTCTCCCTTAATAATAAAAAACTTCATTTTAAAACTGCAATTTGTGTTTACTTGTGTTGTCTTTGAATAATATAAAAATTTGTTTGATAAGAAATCAGGAAGGGGGCAAACACTTTTTCACACCACTGTATATGCAAAAAGAAAATTAAGACCAGCCTGCCTAGTGTGTGTCAGGATAATGAAGACCAGTCTGCTCAGTGTATGTCAGGATAATGTAGACCAGCCTGCTCAGTGTATGTCAGGATAATGAAGACCAGTCTGCTCAGTGTATGTCAGGATAATGAAGACCAGCCTGCTCAGTGTATGTCAGGATAATGAAGACCAGCCTGCCTAGTGTGTGTCAGGATAATGCAGACCAGTCTGCTCAGCGTATGTCAGGATAATGAAGACCAGTCTGCTCAGTGTATGTCAGGATAATGAAGACCATTCTGCTCAGTGTATGTCAGGATAATGAAGACCATTCTGCTCAGTGTATGTCAGGACAATGAAGACCAGTCTGCTCAGTTTATGTCAGGATAATGAAGACCAGCCTGCCCAGTGTGTGTTAGGATCCAGAAATGCAGATCAGTCTGCCCCAATGGGTGTGGTGATAATGAACAGTTATAACGGTTTGCTATAGTGTGTGTCTGTGGGGATAATGAACAGTTATAACGGTTTGCTAAAGTGTGTGTGGGGATAATGAACAGTTATAACGGTTTGCTATAGTGTGTGTGTGTGTGGGGATAATGAACAGTTATAACGGTTTGCTAAAGTGTGTGTGGGGATAATGAGCAGTTATAACAGTTTGCTATAGTGTGTGTGTGGGGATAATGAACAGTTACAATGGTTTGCTATAGTGTGTGTGTGGGGATAATGAACAGTTATAACGGTTTGCTATAGTGTGTGTGTGTGGGGATAATGAACAGTTATAACGGTTTGCTATAGTGTGTGGGTGTGGGGATAATGAAGTTATAATGGTTTGCTATAGTGTGTGTCTGTGGGGATAATGAACAGTTATAACGGTTTGCTATAGTGTGTGTGGGGATAATGAACAGTTATAACGGTTTGCTAAAGTGTGTGTGGGGATAATGAACAGTTATAACGGTTTGCTATAGTGTGTGTGGGGATAATGAGCAGTTATAAAGGTTTGCTATAGTGTGTGTGTGGGGATAATGAACAGTTACAATGGTTTGCTATAGTGTGTGTGTGGGGATAATGAACAGTTACAATGGTTTGCTATAGTGTGTGTGTGGGGATAATGAACAGTTATAACGGTTTGCTATAGTGTGTGTGTGTGGGGATAATGAACAGTTATAACGGTTTGCTATAGTGTGTGGGTGTGGGGATAATGAAGTTATAACGGTTTGCTATAGTGTGTGTCTGTGGGGATAATGAACAGTTATAACGGTTTGCTAAAGTGTGTGTGGGGATAATGAACAGTTATAACGGTTTGCTAAAGTGTGTGTGGGGATAATGAACAGTTATAACGGTTTGCTATATTGTGTGGGTGTGGGGATAATGAACAGTTATAACGGTTTGCTATAGTGTGTGTGTGTGGGGATAATGAACAGTTACAACGGTTTGCTATAGTGTGTGTGTGGGGATAATGAACAGTTATAAAGGTTTGCTATAGTGTGTGTGTGTGTGGGGATAATGAGCAGTTATAACGGTTTGTGGAATGAAGACCAGCATGCCCAGCCTGTATGAGGTCAGAAGAGCATCTGTGACCTTGAGGAAGTAGATAGGTGAGTGTCTACATACACTCGCACAGATCTGGGCCTGATGTAGATAAACATTCTGAAGCCCCTCTCATTTTTTCACCATCAGGTGCTGATACTGGTTCCACCTTGCCCTTGGGCTGTGTGTCCCTGTGTGCCCCTGACACCTGCAAGCAAATGCTGAGTGTGAATTAAACAAACTGCAGTGCCAGATTAGCTCTGCTCTGATCGGAATGTGTGTGCGCGCGCATGCATGCGTGCGTGTTTTTGAGCAAAACTGCCATCGGCTCTAGCTCATAAATTCAGTATTCAGAACTGATGGAAATAATGTGCTTTCTTTTGAGTGTAAAGCATTAAACCTGGATAGTAACACTGTGACTGACAGCACAGAACTGTATGTAACCCGTCTGGCTGGCAGCACCATTTTGCTCCTCGTCACACAATATGTGGGAAAGACCGACTTCTTCCAAGCTTGAGACGGGGGTCAGTCTCTTCACCCGGTAAAAACTAAATTTCACCCAAAAAATCTGAACGGGCTAAAAAATAGTACAAGAAAGGAAAAGCTAATGAAAATGCACTATACAGTGGCTTTCAGAAAGTATTCAGTTTTTGCACACTTTATTTTGTTGTAGATTTTATGGATATAATTGCCATTTCTGCCCCTCAAAAACTCTCATTTAATAAACATATTATTAGATTTTAGATTATTCAATTTAATACTGAAGGTTATTTAAACCTGGTAACAAAAACCTTGTAAAAACAGAAACTATCAGGTTGGACAGATACTACTCCAGGTGAGGGAGAACATACCTTAATTTCAGTTTTGGGAGAACTATTCTGTTCAAGATTGGGGAGAAATACTTCACTTTTTTTCTTTTGAAAGGAACTACCCTTGATGTTTATCTGTCATAAACGTTTGTCCCTGTCCAATCATTGCTCCCCTCAAAACTCTCCATGGTGAAGTGTTTCCATGGAAACAACATGTTCCTGTCCTTTCTTTTCAAGCCAGATGATGTTAATGTTACAGCTGCAGAGTTCTAAGAACGTGTCAATATGAAGACACATCAACTTGATTTGGAATTCAAAAATCATTTCGCAGGAGCCCAGCACCAATCAAATGCTGTAGTTTGGGTGTGATCTTACCCCAAACTCCCAGAATTCAGTTCTCCTCAGAGGGATGTCTCTGTGTCTCTGATATGACACATCAGTCAGTCGTACGGAACCACCTGCAAAGGGAAACATAAAGTCAGGTTTACAATATAATTATATAAGCCAATCAATTATAGCTACTGTGCATATAACAAATCAAGTTTCAGTGTAAGTACAGCATAAACTTAATATCAAATTATTATATTGACCCACGTTATATCTGCTGCAAGGAGTCAACTGGAAATCCAGTCTATGGAAGCCCTGATCACAGGCTCTAACCACAAGAAACACAGGTGGCTGAGGCCCTTGTTTTTCCCACATGAACGACAAAACAAGCCCTCCAAATATAGCACAAAAGACAACCAACTTGTGTGGAAAGTATATACGTGTTGAATTCAGTTTTTTAAATAAAGTGTATAGATGATAGAGCTGTACACATGGCAGTATCAAGAGCTCTTTTATCAATCTGACTGGTGCTTTCCCTGAAGGATACGTATTACAGGAATAAAGACTGCAGGAGCAAATTGAGGCAAAGAGTTCACCTGTTATACAGTAACAGGACAAAGCCATCGCTGACTATTGTCTCCAATATTTCATGAGGTTTAAAGCGTCCCTTTCCCATTATCAGAGCTGAATCATCCAACATGAGTCACTGCATTCGTTTCACTTTCATTCGTTTCTGTGTTGTATGAGAAATGTAATGGGAGCTCTGAGGAAATGATGCATAAGCTACAGGGACCACACAAGTCGAGTGTCAGTTAAAACCTATTAATCTCATTAAAGGACAATTAGTATGGTGTATTGTGTAAACTCAACAGTCCTTTTGCTCAACTGTGAAAAGCATCAATTTGAAAAAGTAGAAAAGATAGCACTGGATGAAAGTGCCAGGTCTTTAAAGATCAGCTTTGCTGAGGCCAATAAAGCATACGCTTGCCAGGTTTATCACCTCCCCCAGAGAGCACTTTCAGGGAAAAAAAAAAGAATTAAAGATTAGATTATACAGTAATCTATTAATAAATACTAAGGCTACTGATAATTGTGAGGTAAACATAACATAACAAAACGCAACACAACAATGATAACAGGCCATTCAGACCAGCAATGCTCACCTACCACTAAAGTGCACCCAATGCTTAGGTTACCTAAAAACTATGGAGTAGCATCTCTAGCAGAAAAACGTCTGGTTTTGTAAACCACCATAGTTTCTGCCTCCACGTATTAGTTTTCATATCACAGCTCAGAGTCTAGCAGCAGTGAGCTCCTGCATCACAATCCCGGCTCTGCATTATATACTGAATAAAACATCAATAAACACAGTGTTCTCAGGCTGTACACAATGTAAACAATAATCTCTGCACTAAGAGAAGCAATCCATCATTCCCAACTTCACTGTTCAACAGCCTCTTTAAAGGGACTCCCCATTGATTCACCCGTGACATCTTTTACCGTTCACACCCTTGCTCGGTCCTTATTGATGGAAAAAAAAAAGTTTGTATGAACTTACCTGATTCAATAAATAAAATTCCACCTGCAAGCAATGTGGCTGGCTAGTAGGCTAAATGTCACAGGCAGAACCACACAGCAGTGTGTTCCTGACACACAGACAAAGCTCCTTGAGATGAGGGTGCATAAGAGCCTCTCCCTGCCCAAAAAAGGGCTTTGTACTGTAACTGCTCATACCTTTTCGGACGAAGGGAGTCTTTTTTAGTATATCCTGGGTTGAACTCACGTTACAGTCAGTGGAATGCTTGTTCTACAGACCACTATAGTGCAATCCGATGCCATTTTCACAACTTAAAAATGTTGTCAGAGTCCAGCAGGGGGGTCCCCAAATTTTTGAGTAGCCAGCCACCCAGTTGGGGAAAGTAGTCTGTCAGGAGTGTTGGTGATGGGGAGATAAATTATGCTGATGACATCATTTTTGGTAAGTTATTTAGCAAACCTTAAAGGGGAATTTGAAGCATTCTAACATTTGCTTTTTTGTAGCTACTAGCACTAGGGTGCAGCCATCTTGGAAGAAGCAAGTTTGAGACCTCACTAGGTTGGTTTGGCTGTGGTTCTACAGTTATTCCAACCATTAGAACCATTTGAGGGTCCATTTGTATTGCCCCGTAAGTATAACCGAACAACACATGTTAATTTTCACAAACTGCCTCTGAAGAGACCACTACTACTCCAATGGTTGGATGCTCTGAAATGGCTGTGGGAAGAGGGTGATGAGTCTGCAGTGGCCACTTCATCATTAACTCTAGCCTGATTGTGTTGCTGAAAATAGTCCTCATTTAATTTGTGACTGTTTGCCAGAACAAATTGATGCGGCACAATAGAGGAAAAGGCACTACATCCATCATGGATGACCAAAGGGCAAGAACAACAGCAAACAATGACCCCCAGATGCAGGATTGCAACTGTTAGCTAAATCAAGAAGACTGAAGTCCAACCACATAGCTGCTGATTATCATACTTACACAAACTTTGCACTGACCATTGATTAAATTCAACCCTCTATTCAACACAATCAGAGAGAAACCCACAGACCAGCAGGAAGATGTCTGCGGACAGAGTCTCCAGGGCCATGTGATGCTGGTATACTGTAGCATACAAATAAATTATTCTGAAACTAGAATGGCCTTGTGTTTTCCATCCTTCCTTCAGTCCTGATTCCTGGGCCATTTCCACTACACAAAGTAAGGCAACATTGCAAAACAATATACAATGATGCACTCACTTGTGTTTATGTTAAGATAATATATACTTTATTGAACCCCGTGGGGCAATATTTCCTCTGCATTTGACCCATCCTCGTAGGCAGCCAGAGTGCAGCACCCAGGGACCAGCTCCAGTTCTGAGTCCAGTGCCTTGGTCAAGGGCAATGGCAGGAGCACACTTAACCTGACATGCATGTCTTTGAGTGCAGGAGGAAACCAGAGTATCCACACGGACACAGAGAGAACAAGCAAATTCCACGCAGAGGATCTGGCCGGCTGAGATTCAAACTGTGGTGAGGCAACAGTGCTAACCACTAAATGCTGAAAGGCTATATGTGAAAATGAGCACGTTTTGTTTGGATATGGGGTTAAGTACAATTTGTACAACATTATTGCACAACAGCCTCTAACACACACTCTTCCCTTTCACTCTAAAACATGCAAACAAATGTGAACCAATCCTATTAAAGAGTATATCTGTAAGATTTCATTCTTATAAGCATTATGGATTATCACTTGAGCCAGGAGGCCAGTATGCACAGAGAAGGCCTTTATTACACATAAAGACCAGAGAGGCCCTGGTTCAATGAACACAGCTGCTATTGGACAGAAAGAAGAGGATCATGGGATTTAAGTATACGAGTGATCCCTACATAGAAAATTAAGGGCACTTTGACGGTTATGAGACCAATAAAATGTGGCTGAAGTCAAATCTAATGTCAGATAAATAAACTAAGTGGAAGATTAAATACTTGTATGGGTACCCATACGAGTATTAGATTTGTTACTCCACCCGAGAAATAGGGAGCAAATATAAGGGGACTGGCTCACCTTCCCCATATAAGGGAAAGTATTCACTCATACTGCTATTAATGAGGAGAGGATGGCTGTGGAGAGGGAAGTATGTGGACTCAGACTTCTGGGGAAGAGTCCTATGTGGAGAAGATGAACAATAATTACCCTGCACACATCTCTCCTTTCCTCCACTCTTACTGTCAAATCCCCTAAATTAATAACCGGCACGGTCGCAGTGACCATTATACCGCCACATGTTCGCTACAGAAATGCATTAACGCCATAGGCACAGGTAGAGATGTCAACCAAAGGACAGAGACGTGAAGCTATAAACTTTTTATATTTTACGGGATTTAAAATGCACAGTGCGGTATTAGTCTCTGCAGTGGGAGTATACATGCAGGCCCTTTTCCTCGAGAAGAGAGCTCGTCTGATGCTGAAGCCTGTTCCGATGTACTTTCATTAAAAATACAAGAGGAAACTGCCAGACTATCCAGTCTTTCCACACCACTGCAAACAGGGCCTCTATCCCCGCAGAAACGCACAACCCTGAGTGGAGCTGTGGAAAGCGGTTAGTACAGGATGGTCAGTTGAGGGTTATGGCCTTATTTTCCGGAATAATCTGTATGGTAAAATTGTGGTATTTTCCAGAGACGAGAAGAACAAAGCTCAAAGCGAGCGGCACAGGTGGGAAATGGGCCGGTCATGCTGAATACAGTGCAGTCCGTAAGTATTTGGACAATGGTTCAATTTCTGTGCTTTTGGCTCTGAACTCCAGCACATTGGATTTTAAATGAAACAATCAAATTAACCAAATTTTACCCTCAAATGAAAGGTCTGCAAATTAACCTGCCGTTCATTGTTTCATGTAAAATCCAATATGCTGGAGTACAGAGCCAAAATAACAGAAATTATATCCCTGTCCAGATACTTACAGTATGGCCTTTTTTCATTCCCTTTAAAGAGCTGTGCGTCTTGCGCTTTCCGTAGTCTGCCACTGCAATGGCAATATGGATAGACATACTGGATATGGATATTCTAATCAGATGTTTCTCCCAAGACGGTTATGTTGTGGGAGGTGCACAGTTTTTTTTGAAATTGTGAAAGCCCTGAAATGAGAAATATTCCATAGACAGGGCTGCGACTTGCGCCTTAAATCTGGGTTGAGCAGGCGGGTGGCAAAAGGGCAAATGGCAGACTTCTCTGACTGGAAAATTGCAATAAGCTACACCAAAATAGCAATGTGCTGCTGGCTCTTTCTGACACGCCCCGAGCGGAAGCTCTCCTCCCACTTCAGCACAGTCACGGAGAGTCAAGAAACAGCCGGAGGGGCCGGCATTGTACTAAATCAGCAGCACGCCAGCTCACTTCACTCCAGGGCCGGTCAGAAAATCTGTTGGGTTGATACACACGATCACACAAAGCGCTTGTAAGCAATTCATTTCTGATGCCACACGGTCAGCTGGTGAAGCCCAAGTTCTCTGGCAGCAACCGACAGAACCTGGGTCAAATATGTCATTGTTTTTGGATTCAAACACTTCTCTATGCTTTACTAAGTTCATCTGGTGTATTGGTACCTATGAAATACTCTATGGAATACTCTCAAAAAGTGCAAACCCCACCTTCTGGTCCTCTTGGTTGGCTCAATTGCACCAGGCAAGATCATTTGAGCATAGAAAAATATTTGAATTCAAAACAATTATGTATTTTACCCAGGTCTGGAGTTCCACAGAAGGCTCAGTGCTGATGTGTACTATCAGATACCCAACCACATCTCCTTCCCTGAGTGTTCTGCTTAATGCAGGTATGCATAGGGCTGATCTGCAGAGGCCTGAGGAAGACTGTGTCCAACACAACTCTGAATCTGTCCCAGGGCTAGAATAGCTGTGGCCGATCCTAACTAGAATCCCAGCCCTGATTTAAGTTTGTAACATTTTAAAGGTCCTGCAGTATCTCTAATGTAACAAAGAAAGACATGCTTGGGTGCACTCAAACAAGATAAAGTATAGAAAAACATTTCCTCTCTTTGCAATAAGAGCAATAGCTCAGCCTCAGTCTTTTACCCAATGAGGAATACGAGTTTGACTCATTCTGCATGACCTGTACAAAGATATCTGAGACTTGGATCTTAGAAGATGGATGTTCAGTGTTAAGATGTTAACAAGGATTAGGTAAAGGTCTACCAAAAAATAAATGTATATTTATCATTAACCCATAAATAACAGATCCACCTTATGAAAAATATAATTAGATAAACCATAAATCTTTTCACAGTTCCTGTGTATAAAGACAGCACCGTCCTTTATGACATAAGTTTGAAGTAGGACGGATGAAAGAAAATGTGCTACAAAATTGGAAGGGTAAAATCTTTTCAATGGTGAACTGAAATTTGTCACATTGTTGATTGTTGAATGTGTAGTGAGACATGATGATACAAACCCAGGACGAGGAAACAGAAACAGAATTTCCTTATCTCATGTCCAACTAAACAACACATGCCGATTAGCTTCAGTAATACAGCTTCATTAAAAAAACCTGACCTGCTGTGCGTGCTGCCTATTGTCTAACCAGCATTACCACAATCCTTTCCCATTGTTGTCTATCTGTTGCTAAGGCTAACGAAACTAAGAGAACAATACATCAACTTTCTGAGTTACCCTTCCCTGAAAAACACCCGTGCCTCTGTCACGCCCGTCTCCACTTCCTGTTTTCTTTTCTGTTTTGTTTTTGTCCTTTACTGGGATGCAGCGTTCGTGGCCATGGTCACACAGGCGACGCATTCCTTAACCATGTGCCCTGTTCTAAGCTTCACTTGAGAACCTTATTAGGAAAACAGCAGCTTTGTCCAGTTCAAACCCATGATTCTCTGAGTCACGTGTCCTCACAACAACTGTAGTTCTCCAGTGTTGAGTCAAGTGAATGTGTGTGTGTTGTGTTTTAGTGCATGCACATGCTGGAGTGTGTGTGTGTCTGTGTGTGTGTTGTGCAATAATGGCAGTGAACTTAACCCCATACCCGAACAAAACATTTTCATAAACTGCCTTTTAACAGAAACACAAACTGTCATTGTGTGTGCATTTATGTGTGCATGGGTGTGAATGTGAATGTAGCGGCCCACACTTTCCCTTTCAGTTCCACCAGATATCAACCTTATTTCATTCACAGATTCCACACTGACTCCTACACACGCCTTTTACTTCAGGGACTGGCTCCACGCCTGACTCCTACACAGAAACGACCTGAAGTACACAATCCGCCTTATCAGCCAATCCCCGAAAAGATATTTATTTTCCCACTTAAAAACCTCGGGTGGCATTTACGGTGATCCTTGTGTCTCTAAACCTCTGCGCGCCTCATTACAGACTAACAAAGAAGGGCTTTACAGACAATCTAAAGTATTCATGAGACATTATTTTCCTCTGAGCCAGAGTGGCCTTCACTTTCTCCCATCACTCCCTGCCTCACCAGGGCTCTGTTCGCTCATACCGGAAAAAGTGCCATTGCTCATGTGCCCTGACATGCAATTACTGCGGCGTCAACTCCTCGGGCAAGCCCCAGATCTGTGAGTCCACTCGCTAAAGGTACACGGACATCAAAACCACATCTTCGCACAGCCCTCCACGTACGCCCAATCCTTCACCCTCTCTCCATCTGTTAATCTCTTTTCCCATTAAAAAAAAAAGACGCCCCTGCCTTATAAACACCTTCATATGGGACCAGCTCCAATGTGTTGCGGGAAAAGATGAGTCGGTTCATGTAACCTACGTTCCACCTGTATTCGGTGTTAATGAACGTGTGATCCTTCATATAGATGCACTAGCAATGGAAAGCTAGAGTACCTTACGTACTCCCACAGTAAGGGAGGTGTTAAGACAGTGTGACAAAGCTGCACATACTGAAAGTGCTAAGTTAATGGAGTAGGATTCCACACTGCATGTTGTTATTGCTTCTAATGGTTTGTGAAGAAAATAAAGATCACTGCATGAGGATGAAATGGTGGATTTTCCAAATATCAACATACTCAAGCAGGGATTGATGTAGTACAGCATTATCAGATGTTATCTGATGAGATAATACAATCATGCAACGAGACGATACATTTCAGGGAAAGCGTTTGCATTAGATGCACCATGCCTTTATGAAGTGGAGATGGTGTCTGTTCGGGTTGTGTAACAAAACATTCCCTCCAATTCACATTCAAGACTCTATTTGATATGTACATCAGATTATAGCTGAAGAAAAAAATATGGATAAATATTGATATCAGATAATTACACTCTTTGCCAGTATGGCGTGTCCACGAAGGAGTACATCAATAAAAATGATTGACCCGTAAATTAATTCACTGTGTTGAACCGGGCAGAACAGTGAAGTCTGAACTCTGACATCATCCCTAACACCAAATGGCACACCCACCTTACTCTACCCAGTGGATTCACATCATCAGTATGCATACACACACACCACAAAGTTTACCCTGAACTTAATCAATGCTTTCAATCAATACCCTCGCAAAGTAATGTAGGTGACGCATTTTCTTTGAGAGCCATTCTGGAAATGTATTTGTATTTACAGAGCCACTGGCACTACAGCTGAGCACTGTGATATCCACTCTGCATACTGAGAGACAGGTGAGATGGCATCTCAGCCCGTGAGAATGTGCCTCATTCAGCAAGCAGGTGTGCCAGAGTCAGTGAGATGGACATGTCTGAGAATGTGAGATCGGCGTTCTGTGAGACACGGGTGTCTCTTAACAGAACTGAGCAGCTACCAACAAAGAAAGACACTACTGGCAACTTGACCTTTCTACTTGTGTGCTGAATAAATTACATCACACCAGGTCTTGTGTATCTACTGACATATGGTTTGCTCAGGTACCAGTGGCAGGGGCACATGACTGATGGGTAGTGTAGTGTAGACCGGTGCTGAAAGTCTGATGCAAATTACTGGTTAACTGTGGCAGAGAGGTGGAAGGCTTACAGTATATGGAAATGTGTAATGAGGTGGACGTGAACTTGGTGGTGGATTTCTTCTACCTCATCGCAGCAAACAGACGAGTGGTTGAAGGTAAGCTGAGGGGATGATGCGAGTCATATTGAGGCAGATGGACTGCAACTCAATACCAAGCCTGTATGAAGTCGGTTAATCTCAGATTTGAGTCAACCAAGTCCAAGACCAAGTACACAATTAAGCTCCGCCCTGTCCACTTACCTCATTCAGTATTCCCAGAAATGATGCAGCCTTTCACAACATCACCATCATCCCCTGGTAACCGATGGGTCTCAAAGTAGCCAGAACAAAGTGAACATCCTCATCCAGACTCAAAGAAAGTGAGGTTCAAATCATTACAGTCTGAATAATAGTCTCTTTAAATAATTCTCAGCTACTCAGGAATGACTTCTTTCAGATCCGAGGGACATTGGTTGACATGTTTATTTATCCTCTCTTCCTACATCTACCATTGGTCTTCACATCTGATGAATATCTGTGTCAAATCTGAGCATTCGACAACCACATCAATCAATCACCACCTTTAACAAGTGCATGTATGCATGTGTGATGGGCAGAATCGATTCTTGTTCAAATGACCTCAACGTTAAGATTACTGGTCAAATGCTTTGATGTTTGTCTCGTATGAAAGTGCTTGTGCCACATTACAGCCACATCATCCAGTAATCTGCCCTGTAATATCTCTCCACTACAGGATCACGGAACTCTGCATCAGGATCTCTCAAGGTCATTGTGAGGAATCAATTATTTAACTCTGGAGGTTTCGCAGAACACGGTGTAGCAAAGCTTCATTTCCCCCTTTCCCACAATACTTTTCTCCAGAGAGTTGTAATGTGCACGAGGAAGTCAGAACAGAAAGCATAGACCGAGATGGTTATAAATGGTGTTGACAGCGCAAAAGCAAAGGAAACCCATCAGCAAAAATACACCAATTCAAAACATGCAAATCCTGTAACCAGTCAGCCTCCACGCAGCATTTTATTTTAATCTGATCAATAAAATTGAGTTGTTTTCTTGTCCGCTGCACCCAGCACACACACACTTGTTTATGGAAGTCCATTGAAAAGAAGATGACATTGCTTACAATTGTATATGTATGGTGAAGCACTGGCTGGTTTGTGGTTCATGGTTTATGGTTTGCAGCGATACCACTACAGTACATGTGGCTATGGAGACTGATCCTAGAGCCACAGATCTTGCCACAGATGGAGCAAGTGAGGGCAACAGACGTGGCATCAGGATTGTGTTTGTTGCCTCTGGCCTCTCTGTTGGTTTGCCTGAAGGGTTTTAAGTTGGGCAGTTCCAGGCACACTTAGCCCCCTAAAGACGCATCTGTGACAGTAATTTACAGTGGGGTGCAAGTATTTGAGCACCCATGGTTTAAATGTCTGTTACAATAAATCTTTACGTGTTATTTTCATTTCTTATTGTTTATAAATGATACAAAAATTAAAAGGGCCCTGTGCAAAAGTTTGGGAACCCTTTTGGATTATACTTTGTTACTTTTTAAAAAGATGATTACTAAGGCCCAGACCCAGGTGATTTAATTGAGGGCTTCAATGAGTCAGGTGAATATAATTCCAGGACTGAAATCTTTTATCCTGAAGTAGCTCCATGCCTAAAGTATCCAATTGCAGTGGCTGTTCTATCTGGTGTTAACCACCATGGGTTCCGCTAAACAGTTGTCCAAGGATGTCAGAATGAAGAGGTTAATTTCCACTAAGAAGACATTGAAAAGCCTGAAGCATTTTGGAACAATATGCTTTGGACTGACAAAACCAAAACGTAATTTTTTTAGCCACCGCCAGACTTTAATATTATTGAAAATCTGTGGAGAGATCTCAAACATGCTGTACGTGCAGGCTGAAGAATATTTCTGAGCTTGAGGTGTTCTGCTTTAAAATCTTAAGAAATGTGTCATGTTTAACTGTACCATTTAGAGGTCAGGTTCGCTTCTGTTCACTTAGATATTAATTGCATATTTAGCTGGGCAAGGTGCCCATTCCGTTGTGTATTCTTTGTCGTGGAATTTCTGTCGACATCGGTTTCTAGGGGCATCAGCCACCCATATAGAAACTTTCTTGAGGACTTTTCAGAATGTCCTTCAGGCACAAGTGTCGGATGTGGAAGAAGGTAAACAGCCGAGGCCTCAGTGCCATACAGCAGTGTGGAGAGGCATAGTGACTGGTAAACTCCCACCTTAGTTCTGGAGGTTGTCATTCTCGAAGACCGAAGGTAGCTGAGGCTTTTATCGATACGAACCGGTCATGTCATCTTCAATGAGGGAGGACAGAGCAATGATGCTGCCAAGGTAGCAAAATGGACCTTGTGATTTTTCTGGAGTAATGCTGAGCAAAACTTTTACGTTTGAGTGCACTAGATGGTTCACAGCAGCATAAGGTGTAGGTGTTGTTTGTTTGCGTAGCTCTGGATTTCCTGAACTTTTCCAAACCACCACTTATTTTGGATGAAACTTGTAGACTGCTTTCCACTTTTTGGAAATCTCAACTTTCTCAATTTTCTCAACCAAAGTCAAACCCCCCTTGGCATTTGGGTGGAGCCACTTCAAAATTAGGCTGGGGCTGAAAGGGTTAAGAACCAGTGCTTACAGCGGGATTGCATGCATGAGGTTTTATATGAGTTTTTCCTTTGGAATATGGTGAATATTATATCCGCTCAGCTCAGGAGTTTGAAGTGTTTGTTGTGACCACAGGTGGGGATGCATTGGTGGCTGCGGTTAGCTGCCCAGGTATGTTTAGGAGCCTGCAATTTTAAGGTCAGCTATTCTAGACACCCTTCCCTGACAGAGAGTGAGGAGTGCGGACCCTAAATAGGTGCCATACGCTAACGAAGGAAGATGCTGTTCCTGGGTCTCATCTTCTGATGACCGTCACACCACCGTCACTACTGTGTGGGCTCGACCTAAGGGCTCCCAGTCTCTGTCACCACACTCATAGCATAACAGAAACAAGCAAGTCTTTCCACCACTACTGTGTGTGGGTGTGTGCACAGAATGTATTGGGGCAGCATTGGCTCAGGCGGTAAGAGCAGACGTCTGGCAGTCAGAGGGTTGCCGGTTTGATTCCCGCCCTGGATGTGTCCCTGAGCAGGACATCGAACCCCCAAATGCTCCTGACGAGCTAGCTGATGCCTTGCATGGCAGCCAATCGCAGTTGGTGTGTGAGCACATGTATGAATGGGTGAATGAGAAGCATCAATTGTACAGCACTTTGGAGAAAGGTGCTATATAAATTCCAACCATTTACCATGCACACACACACACGGACACAGAAAACGAATCCTGTGCACTGAGTTTATTGACAGCCCTATTACACATATAGCTACAATATGTCAGCAAACCTGCATCGGATGCCTCCGAGTTGGCTTTACTGCTTTTGTATGGATCAACCTTTGTAACTCAGTCAACTGGGTCTAAGATTCCACCCTCACAGTGGCAGTAGCATCTCTCATCTCAGGTCTTCTACAGGCCTCTAGAGTTACAGTCACGTTCAGCAGTGTCCCCTCAATCCCACACCGCCCAGCCAAAGGGAGGCTGGAAGCAGACTAAAATTAGCTCTGCAGCCACAGCATAGCCAGGCCAGCCGGGACTGAGAAAGCACAGGAGAACATACACATGCGCACACACGAGCACACACACGAATGCACGCGTGCACACGTACACACGCACACCCACACGCACGTGCCCACTCACCTAAAACAGAACATAAATGCACATATACACAACTGCATCAGAGCAGGCATGTGCACATATAGCCATGCTGGCTAGCACTGAGAACACACACATACATACACGCACGCACACCCCGACATGTGCCAACACGTACCCAGTCACCAGGCATGTGCACACATAGTCATGCTTGCTGGCATGGAGAACACACACACACCCTCAGGCATATGATTGAACATGCAGTTTAGACAGTGCAATGACATACTGCCTATCTTCTGCGGGTGGTAGGCATTAGGATAGGAGGAGGTATGAAGACTGACACACCACTGACCCTTGTGCGCGTGCTGTTTAGCTCATGGGCTTTTAACCTCATTTCACAGGGATAGGGGAAATGCAGCGCAGCATAATTTCACAATAGACCACCTTGACCTGCCTAGTCCAGTGACTCGTAAATCTGGGACAGCTTGCCAAAGTGACGCCTGTGTTACGGCACACATGGTCTCAGAACTGCTGAGCAGGAGAGAAACTGACACGAGATAGCCTTTAAGCTGCAGTACAGATACACACATACACAAAACTGTTGATTGAAAATGTAGTACATTTAAAATTTGCGTTAGGTATATAAACTGGCACTTCTGAAAAAAGTGTAAAGGCTAGCTTTTTTAGCCTTGCATGATAATTCTTAAACTGATAATTGCGTTAACGTGTACCATTACTTAATGAGTCGGTGATCTGAGAAAGCACCCACAAAACCTTAAACTTTTTTTGCAGATTAAACCCTTTGTTTGTTCTGAAAACATGGTGAGAGCCAAAGAGCAAGACTAGATTTCTGCTGATGGAGCCAGATTCCTACCCGATACCAGGATGTTAATACATTCAGGGCCAGTTTCACAAACACAGCCTAGTCCTGGACTAAATTCGATTTTGAGATTCTCCATACAAACCTCAATTCAGTCCAGGACTGAGGCCATCAATTTAGACCAGGTTTAATGTGTAATGAAACTAGCCTGTCGTGTCCGTGATCATACATGTCAAAGCATGTGGCGTGTAAAAGCTCTCACCTTACAGGGCTCCTGATCTCTCCTCTCTCCTTCTGGCTGGCGACACGGAACGGATCCACCGGCAGGTGGTCACCTGTGAACACAAGTAGCTCTGTTACTCCCACAACCACCCCACCTCCACATTCCAAAATATTAGCATATTCCCATTAGTTCAACTCCCACTCAATTCCATAACTTCAGTGGAACCTTCCAGAACATGTGAACTCCGAACTGTGAAAAGCACAGACGGATGGGTGGAGGAAGAACACAATAAAAGGGTGGACTCTCAAGGAGGAGAGAGACACAGGGAATGTACATTATATACGTAATGCAGTGAACCATGTAATCATCAGTCAGAATTCAGCCTCACTCAGGGAATCTAATTTGACTTCATAGAGGGTAGTACTCATCCACTACTGTAGCCCATAATTAACATTGGTCACATGTAGACTAAACACACTGGCTTTTCTGAGCAGACTAGTTTATGTGGTTATTGCCACAAGCAGTACAGGGCTGACCTAACAGGGCTGAGTATTATGTCAGCATGCAAGAAACATGCTGAGCTTGGTGACGGGTGTGTGCAATGTGTTCTTGTGTAAGTCTGAAAAGAATGCTTGAAAATGCTTTAGCTTGCTTAAGAACCTGCTTAAGCTCTGTTGTAGGGTATCCATTCTTTCATACCATTGAAAGGTCCCCATATATAAATTCAAGAAGTTTTATGAGTATTAACTGAAGTTAACTTTCGTTGGTCAACTCTGGATATCATGTTGACGAACACCATTAAATCCACAGGCAGCCAAAAGCCTAGAACCAAGATTAGATACTGACGGCTCTCTTATACCTGCACTAAGGAAGCAACTGAACACACTTTACTCATCAGAAACACTAGTTAAACTATTTGTCCCAAATGCTATGGCAACCTGAATAGAGGGGCGACTACGCATAAAAAGGTCTGTACTTTCTACATGGGGAAACCAAAATTGATACAAGATATAATTTAATAAAAGCTTATGGTAGAACTGAAATCGTTTTGAGCATAATATATAAGAGCCGGCCTCAATACATAATAAATCAGTCCTCTGTGTACAGGCAAGGAAAGCGAAGTTAATTTAAGGCCGCTACAGCCAAAAATCAATTTCAAATCTTAGCTCAAAGGTAATGTAATTGCTGTGAGTGGCATCTAATGCGACAATGCTGTTACGGGCTCGGTCCCCTGCACTGGCACACTACCCATATCCGTGCCCCACCCTGTGCTGGCGGAGAGGGAGGAATAACTATGGATCGACTGACCACAGGGCACTGCTGATGGAAATAGAATATTGCCTTTTTCTAGCATGCTGGCTTGCATCAGTGGTTAGGATCGAAACTATGACTTCTCTCTGGCGAGCTTCATCATTGTTTACTGCAAACAATCGTGAGATGGAACTACCCTGATTTCAGACAGAAACAAGAGATCCTTTAAGACAAACAAGCTCCAGTCATATCTGTGCTCCTGTTAGCATTGTGATATTTGTCAATCTGGATTCAGACCATTTCAACAATGCTGGTTAAAGTCGCTAACAAACTGCACATGGCCACTGACTGTGGGTTCCCATTCATCTTAATCATCCTTGATCTATGCCTTTGACTCTGGATAATGGAATTCACACTGAGCACATTAGAGAATACACTGCTCTCTGAGGAACTGCACTAAAATGGCTTTCTTCATCATTAACAGTAGATGCCAATTTGTGACGCTAGGAGAGGCCAGATCCGAGACATCAGCTGTCAGTTATGGAGTTCTCCACAGTCTGGGTAGGAGCCAATTGCATTTCTAATTTACCTGCTCCCTCTTGGCAATAAGGCAATGCAGCATTCACTTTCACTTACATTGCCCTCCATAAAGTTTGGGACAAAGACCCAACATTTATTCATTTGCCTCTGTACAATTTGAGATTCGTAAGAAAAAAAAATCATATGTTGTTAAAGTGCACATTGCCAAATTTTTATAAAGAAAATTTGTATACATTTTGGTTTCACGATGTAGAAATTACAGCAGTGTTTATACATATTCCCCCCATTTCAGGGCACCATAATGGTTGGGACACAGCAATGTTCTGTAAATGAAAGTAATCATATTTAGTATTTTGGTGCATATCATTTGCATTCAATGACTGCTTGAAGTCTGCAATTCATGAACTTGCTGGGTGTCTTCTCTGGTGATGCTCTGCCAGGCCTGTATTGCAGCCATCTTTAGCTTATGTTGGTTTCGGGGGCTAGTGCCCTTGAGTTCTCTTCAGTACATGAAAGGCATGCTCTGTTCTGCTCTATTATTGTTGATAAACAACAATAATAGTTTCCAAAGGTGATCGAAAGACAAGAGGAAAGAGGAAAGGGCTGAGAGCTGCTTATACCTGCATTACGGAGGCAATCAAACACACCTCAGCAATTACAAACACCGGCCATGTGTCCCAAACATTATGGTGCCCTGAAATGGGGGTGACTAGAGTATGTATAAACACTGCTGTAATTTCTACAGGGTGAAACTAAAATTTCTAAGAATACCCTTTAATAAAATCTGAGAATGTGCACTTTATCCATGTTAAAACAAACCCCAATTCCATCTCTGCTTTAGAAAACCAGGTTAACGGCTCAGAGGAGGAGAGAGAATGTATGGGGGGGAAACTTTCTTCAGCTAAACAGGTGTAAAACTGAGGCTATGCTGACTGGTACATCGCAAAAGATTGCCAAGTCTGACAACATCAGCCCCATCATAACTGGCCAGATCCTCTCCTTATAGGTGTCATGATCTGTGTTTTCTGTCTCTGTATTCTGTCTAAGTCACATGCTTTCTCGGCGCTTTCTGTAGTTCTGTTTTCTGTTCATTCATTGACATTCAATCGGTTCACCTGTCTTCACTTCATGATTATCATTTCCCCCTCATTATGTCTATTTATACCTGCCTGTTTTGTTAGTTTGTTGCCAGATTGTAATGTGCTCCTGCCATTCTCCCCAGTGGTTTTGCTGTCTGCGCTGTTTGTGTACCGACCCATTTTGTGACCCCCGAACACTGATTCCTTGACTATCCTTCGGTCTGATTCTGACCTGCGGTGTATGGACTTTGCTTGGACATTTGGATTTTTGGTTTTCGTTTTGTATTTCTGTCTGCTCCGATTGTCTTCCTGTAAACAAACTCTTGGCTGCCTTATCGACTACAATTTGGATTATCCCCTCTGTGTCTGTTTGCACCGGTCACAAACCTTTGCCTGAACTTTTGATTACCAACCGCCTTATCTCTGACGTTCCCATTTGCCTATGTTGGGCCATTGCTTGTTTAACGTGCCCTTCTTCCAATAAAAACACTTATTGGAAATACGAGTTTGCTACTGGTTCCTGTGTTTGGAAACCTGACAATGGCTGTGAAGTCCTTCACTGACCATGTCGAATACCTCAAAGTGTTGGGCTTGGGAATATAAATCTTTATTTATTTTGAAAAAAGAGACAACCTAGGCATCAGAGTATGAAGGCAGTACAAGAGGACCCAGAGTTCTGCTCAAACTGTGTTAAGGCAGAAGTGAAGACATGGGGATGAGTCAGCCGAGTCCATGATCACTCACACAGCTGTCAGCACCACAGAAGCCACAGTGAGAAGCAGACGCGTCTCCACCTGGACAACTTGAACAGGCCGCCTGAGAGAGGGTTAAATAAATGATAAAGGAAAGTGCAAATGCATCATTCCAAGCCAACTACGTTTTTACATTTTTGACATGACACTGTGGCATCTAGCCTGAACCGAGGATGATTTACAGTATCTGGTAAAAAGTCTCCTTCTTACTTAAGGATGACCATTGCTCCCAGTGGAAAGGGAACAGAAACATTTATAAAAGTGAAAAATATAATGAGTGATAATTTTGGAGCGGAGACTTAAAACATGAAACTGTGAAATGTTTCAATTATCAAGCCGGCAATATCCCTTTAGAAACGCATCGTAAAGCCACAGCCGTAGCACCGGCCTCGTCATGCACTCTGCTGGCTCGGTCATCGGCCGGCCGCCTGCACTGGATGCAGAAGTGTGCCATTATCAGCTGGAACCATGGTCAGCTGGTGGACTGCAGAGTGAAATGAAGTAGCAACTGGCCGCCCAAGCCTCACCAGGTCCACCCGGCAAACTTCGCTCTCTAACCGAAAGAGGACATTGTACATTGCACATGGGAAAACTTTTGGAATGAAGCAGACGGGCATTTTAACTGCAGGTATGGTGAGAGGAGCTGCTGAAATGGCCTTCCTCTGTTTTAGGATCGAGCGAAAGAGAAAATGGCCGCCTCGGTGATTTTTCTCTCAGGGCCTCCATTGGCAACCCTGTCCCTGCATGACTCTGAATGGCCTGAATACCATGCGGCAGGACAGACAGTTCAAACTACTAATCCATAGAGTGCTAATTACAGGTTTGATCTTTTGGTTTGGGTGGCCTTGCGGTGGACATTAGAGGAGGGGGACGGATGTTAACAGAGATGTTTGGACCATTGGCCCACTTCTCCGGGACCTATGTTCTTGACCTAATCATCACTCAGCATTTGGGGGCGGTATTATCCCTACAGTATCAAAGTACATCTGGCCCTAGAAATATTCTCAAACACCCCAGCTGAGGCAACACAATACACGGCACCGTTTCTAAGCAGTGGCAAAGCTTCGATTGGGACAGAGAGGGGTCTGGGGTCCATTCGGATGGAATTAATGAAAAAGTCATTTTGGCTGACACTTGCCACCTAAATAATGCCAACACAACCCTCTCTCAATTGACCAATCAAACCACTCCACAGAAATTCCTTTCAGCTAAAGGCCTGCCCTAGACCAATTAAACCATTCCAAACAAATGCTTTCAGACAAGGGCCCTGGTAAGAGACGGATTTCATGTATTTATGGGTGCAGCCATGACACAACCTTAACTGGCTTAACCTGCTTGCCACAGGTTCAGAATATTTGTTGCAACCATTTATCTACTACCTGTGAGCAGAATATGGACTACCTGTGAGCAGCCATTCAACAGATATAGCACTGACGCCATCAAATAGCTGCTTTTAAGGTAGAATTGCTGCAAAGAGTCTAAATCTGGAATCATGCCCCCTCTGCTGATGGGCAATAGTGTTTGTGCCTAGTGTGGCACTCGCAATGTACTGCCCTGAAAACTGATCCAACCACATTTAAAACCATCCACTGCCAGTAACTACTGAGTTTCACTGTAGTGCATTCATATCCTGTGGATAAATATGTTATCTTTATTAGTACTGTGATTCTGATAATATAACGGATTGTTACATGTAGATCTATGTATATACAATCATGGTATGGGGTGAGATGGGGTTCAGATGAAGTCCATGAAATGATGGTCACATTTTAACTCAAACCCCAGCTATGGTCCTTGTGACCATAGCCCTGTTAACTGTCTAAAGATACTGTCAGACATCACCATGGTAACTTGTTGAATCACCATTAAAATCACACAGAGGCCCATGTGTGGTTTCTCTCCTCACTTCAAAAATCACCTCATGTTAATGTGGCAATGCTTCTGAGAGCAGACAATTCAAAGGCCGGTTTTCTCTTTGTGTCTGTAAATAAACATAATAAAAGTTGAGCCTAGTGCTGGGCAAGAATGGTTTATTTTCAGTAGAGAGCTGGGTCAGATGTTAACAGATATAGTGCAGCAGAGGTTCCATGGCTATTTATGGAAGTAGAGCAAAGATCATATTATGGCCCCTCCGACTATGCGAGAATAATTAATGTGCTAACAGAAGACCTGCTAATGGAGTCACCCATGTTAGCAGACTGAGAGATCATGCCACCAATAGCTCACCATAAGACCTGGGAAGCTGGACCAATCATACAAGTCACCACATTGCCATAGAGATGCACATAAGGCACAAACGTTTGGTACAATACTTGCCGATCACTGATTACAGCATTATACACCAGCTAGACTGCCAGGTGTGCCATTTCTCTCTGTGTGGAGTTTGCATGTTCTCCCCGTGTTCGCGTGAGTTTCCTCTGGGTACCCCGGTTTCCTCCCACAGTCCAAAGACATGCACGTTAGGCTGACTGGAGAGTCTAAATTGTCCGTGGGTATGAGTGTGTGAGTGAATGGTGTGTGTGCCCTGCAATGGACTGGCGACAATGTATGCTGGGATAGGCTCCAGCCCCCTTGCGACCCTGTTCAGGATAAGCGGTTTAAGATAATGGATGGATGGATGCTTCGATGGATGGATATTTCAGTAGCAATCTAGGTTGTAAACTAGCTACAATGCCAAGTGAAAGACAGTAACCACGAGTATACCTGTTTTCAGTATTGATTATCGACTATAATGACTTTACGTCCAAGAGAAAAGAGAAAAGAGGATATAACCAGTTAGGATAAGTTTTCCTATCCACTCAAAATCCTTTTAAAAATATATATTTACAGTGGGGTCCAAAAGTCTGACACCACATTGAAAATACTGGAAACAAACATAAAGTTTTAGGATTGTGAAAAAATTCAAACAAATGAAAGATACTTCCAAGCTGGGATAAGATGAATCATTTTTCTGGTGTGGCAAATCCACCTTGCTCTTCTTCCTGTTCACAACCTCCAACCTTACCTTTCTGAGCAACCATAAACTGCGCAGAAATAAACTTCAATTAAACTGTGTTATCGCTGTATTTATATGTTTTGTTGTTGACCTGAGATTGAAAAAACTAGCCTGTATTTTTTGCCTGAAAAATACAGTTCTATGGGCAGCGTGTCCTCCAGCATAGCAGAAGCGTTAAGGTTATATGGTTTGTGAAATTTATTAAGAAAGATCCATACTTCTACGGAGCACAAAATAACAATAACTTAGCATCTTCGCCTGCTGTGCCACAACTGGAGACCATTTTTCCTAATTGTATTTATGAGTTAAATGAGCACATGATTGGACTCCCCAGTCATTCCTCATCCTGTAAGACACACTGGAGCGCAGGCTAATTTCAACAATGAGCCAATTAAGACTTTAGTCATGAAGCCTCTCTTATCCAACTCGGATCGGATGGACTCTTGATGCTATGCAGTTCGAACATTTCCGGTTGTGCCAGGCACAAGGTTGCAATGACAACCCCTCAAAAGGAACATCTCATTCTATGTCACCCCACCTGACATTAGCTGTCAGGAAAATTTACATCACGCGCTTACTTTTATACAGGCCCCATGATAAGGGACACTTATTACTGCCCTCACTGTACTCTGGACGCGGCCTAACAATTATGATCTTACGTTAACATGCCTTTTGGAAGCCGCATAGAAAATAAATCACTGTATTCCGTTTAATGGTTTGTTCTGTAAGAGGGAAGGCAAGGGGTGAATCCTGGAAGGGAAGGCATTCAGAGGAGAGCTCTGCCTGGCCTTGGAAGTAGCTCTCTGAACACGATGGAGAGGGGGGTGAAGGCTGCTTACAAGCAGATGGCAGGGGATAACTGGGACTGCACTGCTCCAACTGGGTCTGCACTGCTCCACCTAAATACAGTCAACACTAAAGAACTCAACTCTTGATTAGACTAGTGAGTCAGTATACATGCACTGATGCTAGATATGAAAAGGATCAAAGAATGCCCTTCCCAGGACTATCACATGACACACTGTTGGCTGCCACATACTCTACCGTGCTCTCATCCCCTTTATGATTTTACAATATTTATTCAAACACTACAGTGCATTGCAATTAAACATGTGCCGAATCTATGTGCGGATATGAAAATGTGTTTTATTACTCTAAACCACTGGCAGCAGCACAAGTGATAGTGTGCTTCCTGTCACAAGCATAAGCCAGAGTGTTCCTGAGTTAATGAACAAGAGTGAGGGTTTTGCCGGAGATATACTGTCCCCACCAGACACGTCCTTCAAATTTTGGTGAAAGTAATTAACTCAGGCTCTGCACATATTTTTTTTAATTTTTTGCTCTCATACCAACACTTTGGACCAGAGAGCTCCCTATTTTTCCTTAAAAGCCAAGCTTTCAGAGGATCAAACTGTTTGAGTTACAGTGTTACTGAGTTCAGACCCTTTCACTTTTTGGACACTTTATTGGCCATTTTTGCCAATCAATCTACACTCAATAACCCATATTGACAAAGTGAAGCAAGATTCAAAACTGAAGTCATTCATGTATTCAGACCCTTCGCTGTAGCACTCATTTGTGGTCAGGTGCATCCTGTTCTCTTTAACTATCCGTGAGATGTGTCTAGAACTTGATTGGAGTCCACCTGTGGCTCATTTAATTGATTGATTGTCTCTAAGGTCCCACAATTCAGTGACCCAAACCCATAGATCCTAATGAAGATTATTCTACTGAAATGGAGCAAATACCTGAATGTATTTTAGATTACATCACGTTTGTGGGTATTTCAACCATACTTATTGAAATCTTGCAAGAGTCACCAGTGTTTCTTTCCTCTACAAAAGCAAGAGGTTCCGAATACATGTGTATGGTCACTTCAGCAAGGAATAAGGAAGGGATGGTTAGTTACAAGCAAACCTGGTTGAGAACCTGGTTCGAAGTGGATAAACACAGGTTTACTTTACTTTACTTGCATACCAATAGATTAATAATTTAATCTAATCACTGCATTCAACACAAAGAGCTGTCAGTTCATAGATGTTTGTCATCATGTTCACCTTGAAGATTTATGGAAACTTATGATCCAACCCAGTGCCCACCTTAGGATAAAGAGAACACATTTCAAGCCTGGACAAACTGACAAATTACTTCATAGGTTCTAGTGCTTTGTTTGTTAATGTAAACTTCCACAAAATAAGGTGGTGTTTTAGTATAGATCTATACAATAATAAGCTAAGCATACCATATGGTTAAATACCATATTCCCTGTAACACTCACGATGTGTTACAGTCACAGACAGCTCTGTCCCTTTTGCCTGTAGGCCTGTCACCAGTTAACTTGTCTTTGAGTGCCGTAAGGTGTTTCACCAACATTAATCAACTGCAGCCTTCGTTTGTACTGAATATAAATTCTGAAGCTGATCATAGTGTAAATCATGACTACATACAGTAAGCAGCATCAAATTACATAGTAATTGCAGTCTTGGCAGGAAGCACCATGGTTTGCACTCATGAAGTCCATCAGAAAGGAAGAGACACATCTGATCTCCCCCATCTAATCATCCTCAAGTCCTTCAATGTTCTCAAGTGATGAATGATAATTATCAAAAAACAAAGGGGCAGCCATTGAAACACATCCAATAATTACTGATAATAGCGGAAAGGATAAAAATGGCATTGTATACAGTAAAAACACAGAATACAGTAAATTAACTGGTTTACGGAAATGTGTTTCCATCTCAAGTCTCCTTGAGACAGGTGCTTAAGTGTTCTGGGCTTGTTTCTTGCATTTACAAGGCGTGTACTTTAGTTTTTTGATAATGTGTAGAAAGTGTTCTGGCACAAAATTCTCAAGCATTTACACAGAGCAACTACATTAGCATTAAAACACACAAAAACACACAGTTCTGCAGTGATGTGAGCCCATTACCCAGACTCAAACCTGCACTGGGCCAGCACTTCCTGGCCAAACCTTGCAGGTGTTCCATACTTGAACATAGCGCTGCATGGAGGCTGAGTTTCAGCTGGCAGGGTATTCTCCACCCCATCACCCATTAGTGATTACTCTGGCCAATGAGGTCTGCCCATCCCAGCCACTTAAAGGTACAGTAGACTCTCTGGAGTTAGTCATATTATTTCAGGTTTACTGCATTTTTTTGTTACTTTGTTTGCCACGACAGTGATGTATATTTTAGAAGCTTACAGAGGTGATCTTGTGGGTTTACAATGCTTAGTGTAGGTGCATCAACAGCTTTGTGCTCAACACAAAAAAAATACACTTCAAATAACTCAACAAAATGTTCTCAAAAATCTGGTTTGGATTCATTTATTGTTTATTGTCTTGCTTTAACTCGATACCCCAACACCAGCCAAGCTGGCAGATGGTGATAAACTTCACTAACCAGGAATCAGTGAACCAAAACCAAAATATATGCAAAAGATAGTGCTGGTAAAGACCTATACATTGATATAAGAACTATTTATCTGCGACCTACAGTAATTGAGATAGGGCACAGGCTAAAGTCATTTGCACAAATTAGTGCAAAATGAAAAGGATAATTTCAGTTCCAGGGGTTTCTTATAAAGCCAAATCAGCATGCTAAATCTCATTAAAAACTGTGACGATGTGGTGAAAATGTATGTTGAGTTGACATGGAATTACCCAAATGAGGATTAAAACGTTGTTTAAAATAAATACTGCAGTGCCCACAATGTAGCACTAGCGGTGTAGCTGGTCCAAATGGTAACATGCTAGCTCAGAAACATGGAGTAAGTCAAAAGCCTGAGACTGCTGTATGATGTCTGCTCTAGATTTTGGGTTTGCCACTTAGCTTTTCAACAAAATGACAGACGTGACTCCAGGGAGTTGACTGCCTTAATCCAAAAAGTAATTGAGTAACACAACTTTTCAACTAGCTGCTGCTTATTGACAACTTCTGCAGCAGGGAATTGTTGTCAACTGTTCACAACTCCTGCGTTTGGCAGTGGCAGGCACAAGTACCTGCACCCTTTGCCTAGCACTTGTATAACGAGGATTTAAACAATTTGGCACCATACAGTTCAAGCTCTTTAAGCATGGAATAAACAGCAAAAATCGAAAATAGTTGTTGAAACGGAACAGGTGGATAGTGAGTTTCTGTAATAATGTCTTGCACCTTAATGTGCTGGGCCATTGTACAATCTCAGGTATTTGATAAACCACCTGTGTACATTTAAGAGCTCAACTTCTCATACGGTAACAGCATTCTCAAACAGATATACCTCACAAATGGAGACATGAAAGATATTTCACTGTAATGTTTTGTTTATCTATTCCAAAAAAATATAAATAATAATCTGAACATGAAATCTGTCTCCCCTTTGAGATTAAATGTTTCCCCAGTTGCTTGTGAAAAGCTGAGCAGGCAGACTTTAACTAGCTCAGGTCAAGCTCAACCCACCTACCCCAGCTAGCCTAATTCTATCAAGTTCCTGTCTCAGTTCTGGACCAAACGAAGACAGTTCATCAAAACAATTTCTGCAATTTAGAATCACCAAGCAGCATTGTGGTGCAAACAGATTTAATGTGGGCTGTATCATTAGGCTAGTAAATACTGTATATTGCATAATGTTAGGCCTTTTATCGCTGACTCACCATCCAACTACTGTATGGTAGATAATTCAATCTGCTGAAGAAGGAAATAATAGCCTACATCTTTTAGAGAGGACCTTTGTCTGTGCACACACAATCAGCAAAGATACTTATATACATAAAAGCACATTACATTACATTACAGTAATTTAGCAGACGCTCTTATCCAGAACGACATATGATAAAGTGCAAATCACACCCAGGGACAAGTGCATTGAGGACCCTACTGCACAGTAAGTTCCATAAACTTACCAACTAGCAAACCACGGTTGGCAGTTGGAATACCCCGAAAAGTACAATAACTATATATAAGTGATATTATAAGCTATGGCAATATTGTATCCTATAAACAAGTCTGCTTTTGTACATTTTTGTGGAAAATGTACAGTATGGGTATAATGATATCATACACAAACAGGGGAAACATTCCACACAGGCCAAATTCCAGAGGAACCACAGCTCAACTCCTGCACAGGCATCACACCCAGAGGAAGCACAGCTCAACTCCTGCACAGGCATCACACCCAGAGGAAGCACAGCTCAACTCCTGCACAGTCATCACACCCAGAGGAAGCACAGCTCAACTCCTGCACAGTCATCACACCCAGAGGAAGCACAGCTCAACTCCTGCACAGTCATCACACCCAGAGGAAGCACAGCTCAACTCCTGCACAGTCATCACACCCAGAGGAAGCACAGCTCAACTCCTGCACAGGCATCACACCAAGAGGAAGCACAGGACTACTATTAGTCACATTGAACCAGCGCCAATTCTCGCCAGTGACAGTGAAAGTAAGCCACAGAAAAGCTGGTGCACACAAAAACAAACCTCCTAATTGTTAGCATTATTCAGCCCTGTAATCTCGGATTCATTTAATTGGAGGACTGCATGTGAAATATCCTAAAAGGCATTCCTTCACAGTTCTAATGCCTGATGATTGGTGTTCACCGCTGAGGAGCCAAACAGAAACCAGAGACCCCCTAAGCACCACACAGCCTTTACATCACAGCATGGCACCACCATTGATGAGCTGAAAGAACAAAGAACCAGCAATGCTGATAAGATGACTGATAGCTACCACTCCACATCAATCTGCAAATGAAATTCCCATGGATTTTAACTGCACTCAGATTTAGACTGTTTAGTTCGGTTTTGTTTTAAAGAACACAGTAATGCTGTTGTTGTTAATGTGATGTGAACGCACAGGGATCGCTATCATTTTTATCAAAATATTATTATTGTTAATGACTGGATGCTGATTTTGCCTACTTATTTCAAACCTGGTCAAAATTAGTTTCGGAGGCCGTCAGAAATGTTGTTTTATTTATTTATTCTGTTTATTTCCTAATGTGTATTTGCTTACAGCTTACAGTTGCTTACTATCTTTATTCAAAATAAGCTCACACGGGACTTCCTGTAGTGTCTACAGCCCTTTAAGTTTAGATGGTAACGGGATAATGGATCTCTGAGAAGAAATGCTGGATAATAAAACTTTGGCCATAGCTCAAGTTGGTTGCGATGAAGCAAATCAGGCACAAGGTGTGTGTATTGACCATCATAAAGCTGACAACCTAGCTACAAACCATGGCCGTATGTCCGTAAAGCTCCGTTTCCAGGTAGGCTATTGAATACAAATACACCACAGTTCGTGTTAGGATTGATTTAACGTTAGTGAATCCTGAAATAAAAAGAACGCTCTTGGTTTGTTAGCCAGCTAAATTAACAGCAAGAAAAAAAAAACATTTCATGACTGCTTGCTTTCTATGCGTGCAATATCACGGCAGCACATCAAAAATAAAGACATTTAATCGCATGAAACACCAGAATATTACAGTATATTCTATTGTAGCCTTCTTACTTCAAGGTTACGTCAAAAAAAAGCTCAAGTTTAAGCTTTTTAGCTAGCTTACATATTAACTAGACAACATCACATGTCACGACTCAAGAAACGTTAGAACACTGAACTAAGTTAACGCGTTAGCCAATTTACATGAGCTGCTCGGTAAAGTGGAGATTTATGTAGTCAGCAATCTCTGTTATTTGGCCAACATTTAAAAAATCTTAAATGAATTAGCTAGCCCAGTTGAAATTAAATATTACTATAGCCGACTACCTAGATATCTTTCTAATTAGAGAGGTATGTCGAATTACAACTTGCTAGGCAGGCTAACAAGGAATTACAGTAAATATGCTAATTGACACGTTAATTGTCGGGTCGGTAACGTTAGGACTGAAGCCTCAGCACTGCAGTGTAGACCCTGACTAGCCGGTGAGCTAACATACAAATACAGTCACAAACCATACATCTTAAGACCTCTGGTATAACGTCCATAATCACCATGAACTCAGATCATTCATCAGAAGTGAAACCAATGTGTTGTCAAACACAACTTACTGTAGCTACCAAAACAATTGCTAGTTAGCTATACATACCAGCACAGTCTCCACTTATCCCCGCTCTGCGGTGGAGCGACGAGCTCGCTAGTGCTGCTAAGGAAAAAATATTCAGTCCTTACTCAATAATGTGGTATCGTATACAACTCAATTGCGCCACAAATAATTGCTTCTCATACAACTTCTACACGAGTGACGATACAAGCTCAATTTCCAGATATATTAAAACCATCCGTATGTCTTCGATTCATGATCCTGTACCCAAAGGTCCGATGCCCAGTGAGTCTGACTAAGAGCAGCGAGCTACCTCCCTATTATTCGCCTTCCTGCTGCCAGCTGGCTAACGTTACTCCAACGTAGCTATACAACTATTGGACAGCCACAACTGAGGTTTTAACAAGCCACTCAATTGGATAGCTGTTAGGTGGACAAGGTGACTTAGGCATAAAAATCTGCATGACAGCCTATTGGAGTAACATTTTTGCAGTTCAGACGCATACACTACTTTGCTGACATAGTTGGCATTTATGAATTCTGCCAACATCTTTGGTTAGGTGACTCATTTTAGCAGCACCTAGAAGCATCTGCTATTGAGAATAAGTATCATATAATCTCTCATAATATAAGAAATATATGTCTCTTTTCTGTCAACAAACTGCTTAGTTTTAGAGTCTCTGTCTCCAGATATTTATTTCCATATGACCTCAATGCAATCGCTCCCATTGTAGACATGATATTTGCTATGACAATAGGACACATAGTTTTAAAGACTTATTTTTTTCAACCAACTGCCTGCAAAGCAGGGGTTCTCAGTATTTATCATCAGAAAATGTTTTATGGTCTGTTGAAATTCATGGTCTGTTTATCCAAGTTTTTGCCAAGATGCATTTTAATTTTAATCACTGATTCAAACAAACAGGTTCCCTTATAAGGGGTCGAAGGCTGCAGCAATAAAATTGGACATACTGTGCAGTCCATAAGTATTTGGACAATTTCTGTTATTTAGTCTACGTTTGAGGATATTTACATCTGTATTGGGTGATGTGTGTAGGAATTACATCCCGTTTTATAGGCATATTATAAATCAGCCAGTACCCATATTAGGGGACCAAAAGTAATTGGATAGCTGGCTTCTCAGCTATTTCTAATTCGTCGGGTGTATTCAAACACTTCCTTAGTACAGGTATAACAATGCTTTCAGGCATCTTGATTATAGGCATTTGATTGCCTTTGGAGTCTGTCATTGGTATTTGTCAACATGAGGACCAGAGTTTGAAGATAAATAAGAAAAGATGCATAAGCCAAACAATAGGCTTACCAAAATGAACCGTTTGGAACATGACTAAGAAGAAAGAGAGCACCAGTGTATGTTTGGGATCATTGTCTTGCTGTGGGATGAGGCACTGTCCAATGAGTTTGCAGGCCTTTTTTTTCTTTTCACCATGTAGAAATTACAGCAGTGTATATTCATAGTCCTCCCATTTCAGGGTGCCATAACGTTTGGGACACATGGCTTCAAATGGGTTTGTAATCGCTTAGGTGTGTTTAATTGCCTCCTTGATGCAGATATAAGAGAGCTCTCAGCACCTAGTCTTTCCTCTTGTCTTTTGATCGCCTTTAGAAACTATTATTGCTGCTGTTTATCAACATGAGGCCCAAAGTTGTGCCAATGAAAATCAAAGAGGTAATAAAATGGTTAGAGACATTGGCCAAACCATAGGCTTACCAAAATCAACTGTTTGAAACATAATTAAGAAGAAAGAGGGCACTGGTGAGCTTACTAATCGCAAAGGGACTGTCTGGCCAAGAAAGACCTCCACAGCTGATGACAGAAGAATTCTCTCCATAATAAAGACAAATCCACAAACACCTGTCTGACAGATCAGAAACAATCTTCAGGAGTCAGGTGTAGATTTGTCAATGACCACTGTCCTCAGAAGATACGAAGGCTACACTGCAAGATGCAAACCACTAGTTAGCTGCAAAAACAGGATGGCCCAGTTACAGTTTGCCAATAAGTACTTAAAAGAGCAACCACAGTTATGGGAAAAGGTCTTGTGGACAGATGAGATGAACATGAACTTATATCAGAGTGAAGTCATGAGCAAAGTATAGAGAACAGAAGGAACTGCCCAAGATCCAAAGCATATCTCATCTGTGATGGGGGTGTTATGGCCCGGGCATGTATGGCTGCCAAAGGTACTGGCTCACTTATCTTCACTCATGATTATATAACTGCTGATGCTAGTAGCACAGCAATGAATTCTGAAGTGTCTAGACACATCCTATCTACTCAAGTTGAAGCGAATGACTCAAAATGTATTGCCGGTATCAGGTCCATAGAACAAGCAACCCAGATGGGAGACCAAGGCGTAGGATTTATAATAAAAGTCTTTATTATGAAGACGCAGGTCAGACAGGCGAGGGTCAATAGCCAGCAAACAGATACAGCAGGGATCAGGCAGTTCGTAATAGAAAGTCCAGGCAATGGGTCAGAATTCCAGCAAACAGGTGTATCAGGGATAATCCAAAACATAATCGTGGTCACATGCGATGGGTCGTAAACAAGCACATAAAGACACAAACGATAAAGACACATAACAATCTTGCAGGGAACTAAACAAAGGGGTTTAAATAACAAAGGTAACAAGAGGGAATGGCAGTCAGGTGTGGGAAACAATCAGGAAGTGAAACAGGTGAAATGAATGAATGAAGTGAACAAAATAACAGTGTGGCTATGGTGTGCACAGAGGTAACAAAAACATGGAAACGCTAACGACAGAATACAATACAATGAAAACATGAAACCTAACAGGTGGTTCATTCTACAGCAAGACAATGATACTGCTAACATACTGCTGAAGCAATACAGTTTTTTAAAAGTTTTTTAAAGCTAAAAAATGGTTATTTCTTGAGTGACCAAGTCAATAACCCGATCTGAACCAAATAAAGCATGCCTCTCATGTGCTGAAGAGAAAATGAGAGAACTTAAGGGGACTAGCCCCCAAAACAAGCATGAGTTAAAGATGGCTGCAATATAAGCCTGGCAGGGCATCACCAGAGAAGGCACCCCACAACTGGTGATGTCCATGAATCGCAGACTTCAAGCAGTCATTTCATGCAAAAGATATGCAACAAAATACTTGCACATACTTTAATTTAAATTGTCCCAAACGTTATGGTGCCCTGAAATGGGAGGACTATGTATAACACTGCTGTAATTTCTACACAATGAAGCCAGAATGTATAAAAATGTACACTTTATCCACATGTGTTTTCTTATTACAAATCTCAAATTGTGGAGTACCGAGGCAAATAAATAAATGATGGGTCTTTGTCGCAAACATTATGGAGGGCCCTTGTGTGTTCAGAGATGCTCTTCTGCATACCACTGTTGTACTGTGTGGTTATTTGTGTTACTGTCACCTTCCTATGCAGTTTCGATCAGTCTGCCAATTCTCCTCTCACTCATTAACAAGGTGTTTCTACCCACAGAACTGCTGCTCACTGTATGTGTTTTGTTTTTTGCACAGCAAGGGCCGAACCATTTCAGGATTTTGTGGAAGCTTAATTATTTAATTAGTTCAATCATACTGCATCTTGGTCATTTGTATAAGCACCAGCTACACTCACAGACTGTAGGAGTATCCCAAAGATTTCAGTGTGATCCAGTACAGGAGTGAACCAGTATTATCTATCGAGCTATCAGAAAACTAAATGAAAGTAATTGGATGGAACAAAAACCAGCACACAGACCGGCCCTCCAGGAGTATATATATATATATATATATATATATATGCAGTCAGGTCCAGAATTATTGGCACCCTTGATGAAAATGAGGAAAAAAGACTGTAGAAAACAAATGATACCATTACACAGATATATTGTAATTTTCCAACATGTGGAAAATATTTTACTTTATTAATGATTCAATGGAATCGACCGAAATTACACATTTTTCAAGTTATAAATTTCTTTCCAAACAAAAAAGATTTCACAATTACTGGCACCCCTGTTTTTAGTACTTGGTGCAGCCTCCCCTGGCAAGGATAATGGCACTGAACCTATTTCTATGTTTAATAAGAGAACACATTTGGAGGGATCTTGGACGATTCCTCCATGCAGAACCTTTCAAGATCCTTCATATCCTTAGGTTTGCGCTTATGGACTGCCCTCTTCAATTCAGACCACATGTTTTCGATAGGGTTTAAGTCCGGAGACTCAGATGGCCATTGCAAAACATTGATTTTGTTTTCATGGAACCATTTATGTGCTGATTTTGAAGTATGTTTGGGGTTATTGGCTTGTTGGAAGGTCCACCTACGGCTAAGTCTCAGCTTCCTGGCAGAGGCAACCAGGTTTTTGGCTAAAATGTCCTGGTGCTTGGTGGAATTAATTATGCCATTGTTCTTAACAAGAGCCCCAGGAGTACTGGCAGCAAAACAGCTCCAATATTTGATGGTAGGTATGAGGTAATTTTCCTTGTATGCATCCCTTTTTTGATGCACATGCACATAGCCAAAAAGTTCAATTTTGGTCTCATCTGACCATAGCACCCTTTTCCAGTCATAGTTCCAATGGTGTTTTGCAAACTCCAGACGCTTGAATTTGTTGGTTACTCTCAGTAAGGGCTTTCTTCGTGCGACCCTTCCAAAGAGTCTGTTTATATGGCGTCTTATGGTTGATTTTGAGACTTTGTGACCCCCAAAGTGACCCATCTGTCTCTTTTGATTTGACAGTTCTTTGACTTTCCCCATGGTGATGGATGACAAAGGGATTTTACATGCATGTTACCTCATTTTTATACCCTAGGGAAACATGAAGTGATGGAAGGCCACAATACAGTTCCTTAAGACTGAGATTAACTGAAATAAGTAAAATTTTACTGCAGATTTATCTCTGTTTGGTTTTATTTAAAATAATCTTTAAGGGTGCCAATCATTTTGACACCTAAATTTTTCATAAAAAATAGTATTACTCAAAAAAATAAAATAGAAATTAGAATAATTGTATTAGGATAAAAGTATATCGTTTTCCCATATGTTTGCACATAAAATATAGCCTTTTTTGCTCATTTTCATCAAGGGTGCCAATAATTCTGGACATGACTGTATATACATCTGGTGAGCACTTTATTAGGTAGACCTGTATACCAGCTTGTTAATGCAAATATTTCATCAGTCAATCATGTGGCAACTACATGCATAAAAGTATGCAGACATGGTCAAGAGGTTCAGCTGTTTAAGGGGGAAGAAATGTGATAAGTGACTTTGACAGTGGAATGATTGTTGGTGCCAGACAAGGTGGTTTGAGTATCTCAGAAACTGCTGATCTCCTGGGATTTTCACTTTATGTGTAATGAATCTAGAATATATGAAAGTTTCACTTTTGAATGAAATTACCGGAAAAAAAACTTGGTGCAGTGGGTAGCACTGCTGCCTCACAGCAAGGAGGTCCTGGGTTCGAATACCGGTCGGCCAGGGCCTCTCTGTGTGGACTTTGCATGTTCTCTCCTTGTTTGCGTGGGTTTCCTCCGGGTACTCTGGTTTCCTCCCACAGTCCAAAGACATGCAGGTTAGGCTGATTAGAGAATCTAAATTGCCTGTAGGTATGAGTGTGTGAGTGAATGGTGTGTGTGCCCTGCGATGGACTGGTGACCTGTCCAGGGTGTATTCCTGCCTTTCGCCCAATGTATGCTTGGATAGGCTCCAGCGACCCTGTTCAGGATAAGCGGGTTAAGATCATGGATGGATGGAGTCAAAAAAGTTTGCCTTTTTATGAATTTTTTAATTAATGTTTTATTTCAACTGTTTGTCATCAAGAAATTCATATGTGGTCAAAAACCAGCCTCAAACAACCGTGCTGCTAAAAGATATACAGTAGATACTTCAAGGGTTGTTTCTCCTGAACAATTCTTCCATTGAGTTCAACGGGAAAATTAGTCAGGAGAAATGTCCCTTGTAGTATCTACAGTTTATCTGCCAGCAGCAGGATGGTTTGAGGCTCATCTGATACCTTGGACCCTTGATGACAAAAAGCCATTTAGCCAACGAATGTGTTATATACTGTATCAGCATAATTTACAGCCGAATCTAGTCCCACCCCCCAATTCCTGTAAAGATCCATTCAAATGCGAAGTGTTATAGTATCGCTTGTAGGTCATCCTGAGAACAAGATATCCAGACTGGTGATGTTGATAGGTCACAGACATCAGGAAGTCATGCTATGCAATGGATATGCAACCAAATACAAAACATGACTATTGTATTTGATATTATGTTAAATTGTCTCAAACGTTGAAATGGGGGGCTTTGTATAAAAAGTGCTGTAATTACTACATGGTGCCAAAATGTATAAAAACATGGTTTAATAAAATATGACAATCTGCACTTTGACCACATATTGATTACAAACTGTGGAAATAAAACATTAATCATAAAATCCAGAAAAAGACAAGGTGTGTCCAAACTTTTGACTGGTACTGTATATATATATATATATATATATATATATATATATATATATATATATATATATATATATATATATAGAGAGAGAGAGAAAGAGAGAGAGAGAGAGAGAGAGAGAGAGCGAGAGAGAGAGAGAGAGAGAGATATATATACACTATATGAATTGATACATTTCTGTAGTCGTATTTGTTTGAGATTATTTATATTTTTACATTCAGCGTAAAAAGAAAACGCCTTTGCGTTTGGTCTTTCCGAACCGCCGTACTCTGGAAGAGAAGGCTGTCGACTGTTTCCTGATAGAGATCACAAAGAACATTACTAGTGTCGGGTAGTGTTAGGCTGCTTGAAACGTTAATAATATTTTTTCCCCTAATCAACATGAATATAATTAGTCTCAGTTTAATATAGACAGTCAGTTGATAAATTGTTCAGTATGGACAACGATAGTTAACGTTAACCTGGGCTAGCGAGCTGGTTTAGTTATCATGTTCCTAGCAAGCTAACACTTTAGCAGAGTCATTTTAAGTAATGTAGCTCGCTTATAGCTATCGAAGTTGGAAAGTTTTGTTCATAATATTGGTTATGTTGTGTGGTGGGCGTTTTGGTCTCTTTAGTTCTTTCCTCTGAATCATTCTTGAATTCAGTTGTGCGTTGGTAGCGTTTGACTGTTTGTAGGCAATCCAAACGGACGAATTAATCACAAGAAACTAACGTTACGTTTTAAGTTCAGGTGTGCTTTCCCCAAAAGACAGGACATTAAATTGATCCGCCCTAACGCTAACATCAGCCTGCCCTCCATCCAGGTGCACCAGCAGAGAGCTTTGCTTGAGATTCAAATCTTCTCTCATTGAGCCTAATGAATACGTTACTCTCAAGTGTATTGACTTCCATACACAGTACTGTACAAAGGTTTTAGGCAGGTGTTGAAAAAATGCTGTAAAGTAAGAATGCTTTAAAAACGAGAAATGTTAATAGTTTATTATTATCAATTAACAAAATGCAAAGTGAGTGAACAGAAGAAAAATCTAAATCAAATCAATATTTGGTGTGACCACCCTTTGCCTTCAAACCAGCATCAGTTCTTCTAGGTACACTTGCACAAAGTCAGGGATTTTGTAGGCATATAGTCAGGTGTGTGATTAACCAATTAGACCAAACAGGAGCTAATGATCATCAATTTACTATGTAGGTTGAAACACAATCATTAACAGAAACAGAAACTGTGTAGCTGTGCTAAAACTGAGTGAGGAACAGCCAAACTCTGCTTCCAAGGTGAGGTTGCTGAAGACAGTTTAATGTCAGAAGTCATACACCATGGCAAGACTGAGCACAGAAACAAGAGAGAAGGTAGTTACACTGTGTCAGCAAGGTCTTTCTCAATCAGAAATTTCAAGACAGACTGGGGTTTCCAGATGTGCTGTCCAAGCTCTGTTGAAGAAGCACAAAGAAACGGGTGACGTTGAGGACCGTAGACGCAGTGGTCGGCCGAGGAAACTTAGTGCAGCAGATGAAACGCACATCATGCTTACTTCCCTTTGCAATCGGAAGAAGTCCAGCAGTGCCATCAGCTCAGAATTGGCAGAAACCAGTGGGACCCAAGTACACCCATCTACTGTGTGGAGAAGTCTGGTCAGAAGTAGTCTTCATGGAAGAATTGTGGCCAAAAAGCCATACCTCCAACGTGGAAACAAGGCCAAGCGACTCAACTATGCAAGAAAACACAGGAATTGGGGTGCAGAAAAATGGCAGCAGTTTTTGTCACGTTTTTCTAAAAAAATGAAAAATAAAAAAACCGGGGAGGTCGATAACGGCATGCGATTGCCACGTCTTTATACATCACAACTTTATCGACGCCCCATTCAAGAAAGGAATACAGGCAGGAGGAAGACTGCTTTGGATTTCGGAAGCCATACCAACCCGGATAAGGAAAAACGGCCTGAGGGCACGGACGGGCCGCATACATTTGTGAGTATTAAATATTTAGGTATGTAATATTGTAGAGGAATAGTTACGAAAATTGTCATGTTTTAAAATACAAGTGGCTAGAATTGAAGTAGAATTGAATTGAAATCTAAGTAGGTGCTTGTATAAACTTACACAGACCTTGGACAATTTAAGTACCAAAAGTTTGTTTGTCCATTGTAATAAGAATTTAAGAATGGCAGCGAATTGTTGGAAATTATGGGCCGCTTGCTGCTTGGCCAAGCATTGTAAAGATTATTCTTATAACATACCGAAGGAAATGGATGTTGTTGAATATCTTTTAAATGCTTGTGAAGAGTGCAGTAGAAAGGAGCAAAATAAGAAAAGGAGACAGGCTAATTGTGTGATGGCTATGGCCCAGACAATGAAGTTACTGAATGATAAAGTTATGGAAATCCCTAAATTGCGATGTGACATTGAAAGTTTGGACAACAAACTGGAGGTGAATTCTAGAGAGTTTCAGGCCTCTGTTGCTGAACTGGTGCATGCCATTGAGGGAAAAACTGAGTACTATGGTTTCAGAATTAATTCAAATGCAGGAACATCTATGCAATGTGCAGATCGCGTATAAGGAGTTATTGAATGTTTTTGGTGAAAATTAGGACAGGGCCATTGTACAAAAGTTAAGGTTGTTGAAGAAAAAAATAGCAAAGCAAAAACTACCAAACACCGTAATGAAACGGCGAGTGGCAGCGCTTGGTTTAGGGACATTAGACGAGCAGAGTGAATCAGAATGCAGGCAAATGCGACAGCTCCTTTGGTAGGTGTGGATGATAAAGGAAGTGATGATGAGGAGACCGGATGTAGTCCATTCTTGATTCACTTAATTCTAATTTCCGAAGGGTGGTTTCCAGAAGGGCTAGATCACCAATATCAGTCGGGATGAAAAATACAAAACTGCCACCAATAAGTACACGCAGAGTTCTTGCGAGTGGATCAAATAATCCCGTTAATGGGACTGTCACGTACGAATATAAGGACCAGCAGGTTGATCGCGATCTCACACTGACTGAGTTGACTACACTGCAGCAACAACTTCCCACGTGGGATGGAGTTAGCGACCTGACTGCTGTTTTTGACAAGTTGCAAGCACTACAGCGAATGCACTCACTTCATTTACAACAGTCCTTGTCAGTATTACAATCTGTGCTTCCTACGACGGTCACTATTCCAGTAGAATTTGTACATGGCCATGGAAACCCTGTTGTTTTCCCCAATCATGACATACGATTAAGACTAATGAGCGAGGCTGTCGTGTTATAGCTGACATGAATAAAATTCTTGAGTTTGTTCCCAAGGAAGGGGCAGCATCCCACAGATTTTCTTGGAACATTTGTAAGTGTGTACAATCATAACAGAGGTGGAGGGGGCCACAGCACTATTGAAGGGTGATGACCCAATTTTCTCGAGTTTGGTCATTAATAAATACAACGGCGGTGTTTCCCCTACCTGCCAGCATTTATTATTGCAATTTAATAGGGAATTGAGTGCACAGCCAATCAGACGGTGCATAGGCAGAGAGATCCAGGACTGTTTATCTGCATGGAATGAGTCTCAACTCTGTTTATCCCCCAAACGGAGCTCTAGGAAAAGGATTGCCATACTAACAGCTAAGAAGGGCCAGGCCAAATTTCATTGTTTTAACTGTGGAAAAGCAGGCCACATTCAGAGTGAGTGTAGGAGGCCCTGTGTGTGTGCGCCAATAGCAAGCAGCAGTGCTGGTCAAAAGGAGGGGGGAAGGAAGGAAAAGGGTGAAACAAACTGGAAATACAAAAGCGGGGTAGGAAGATACAGTATCTCTGGTATCATGGGGACCAATGTAAATTGTATAACAAAGCTGAACCTGAAACCAATGTCAATATAAAAAAATTATTAAAACTGCATAAGAATATACACTCACACTTGGTCTTTCTCTCCCCTACAGAACTAATCGGGATGAGGACAATACGCCCAGTCCTGCAGACCAGACTGGTTGGGGCCCTGTACTAAGTGGGAGGTTCCTGTCATATTCACAAACCACACACAATGTATCAAGCAAGGACAATATGCCCAGCTGTAGTTGGATTTGCCGATTGGACATGGTGGAAAGACGGTGAAGCATCAGGACACGTGGAAGAATTGCTTTGCAAAATAGAGCAATTCGGTGTTACAGGAAACGCCTATTATTGGACATATAATAACATAATAGCTGGGTTTTAGGGAAAAGATAACATGGGGAGATGGGCTGTGAAGCGTTAATCAAAAAGTTACCCTGGTCTTACAATGATGCATCCAAATTGATATGATGAAAACAATATGAAGGTTCATGTGAGAATAGGCAATGTCACCCTCTGAAGGAACGTGAAGAATCAAGCTGTTGAACTGGAACAGATGACCCTCTGGGCCCACAATTGTATGTGCACATCTTTCTAAAAAAATAATAATGATAATCTTCAACAGCATTGAACAAAACTGGCTGCACCTGATTCCGCGAGAAGGCAACATTTTTTGACAATATTTTTTAAAATAGAAATCAATTATGTATGTAATATGTATCAGTTATAATATGGTATCTTTGTATGCTATTTATGATTTAGATAATGTCATTGTTGTGTATGCTCAGTGTTGTAAAAGGGTTGGACTGCTAAGAGCTAAGACAACACATTATACATACAATACACTGCAATGAAACAAGCACTCATAAATGGTATGGTTTCTACTCATTCTTATCTGACCACTGAGATGGAAGCTCAGGAGATCAAGAGGGTGGGGCTGATATCAGATGGTGTATCAATGGTTTATTCTGAGTCACCTCACAGACTTCTATGTGATAATATAAGGTGTTAATCACCCCCTGGTTTCTGTCCAGCATGCACTGTTCAGATGAGAAACATTTGTACACCTACCCTTGATGCCAGTGAGTTCAACATCCTGGTCACATGGGACAATACCCACCTGGCTCCTGAATTAAATGTGTGTGCAGGCATCCATGCTCAGGTGAAAGTGGTTATGGAAACACTCCCCAAAGCTAAAGTGCAGGTGAACTTGGCCTAGGCAGACGCCACAGTCCTGAAGTGATAAAGATGGTCTGGAAAAAACACATTTTGTGACTGGATATTCCTGGTAATTGTAGGGTTAAAGGTCATTTTTGTCCTCATAAAACTAATACAGTGTTGTTGGTGGCATAAAAGAAAAATCAGTTGGAGAAAGCCGTGGATAGAAATGAAACTGAAATGGCTCAGAAATAACCTCTTAATAATGACATTTTGTTTTCTTTCCATCTTTGGTAAATTATTTTTCTTCATGTTGACCTCTTATTATTGAAATTGATCTGGAAGAGAAGGGCTCTCGAGTGTTTCCTGATAGAGGTCATAAAGACAGCCTTACTAACGTGAGGTAATGTTAGATTGCTTGCAACATAAAAAAATTTTCCCTTAATCAACATGAATATAATTAGTCTCTAAATGTAATATAGCTAGTCTGTTGATAATAAATGTTGATAATGTTCATTATATTGGTTATGTTGTGTGGTGGGATTTGTTTTGGTCTCATTAGGCTACAGCAGCTGAAGGCTTAAGTCAAGAAAATTGGTCTAATAAATACATAATAATGTGTGTGTATACACAGGTGCATCTTTTTCTGTAATTTAATTCAGAAAGTGAAACTATATCAGGGCTGGATCTAGGGGGAAATTTAAATTAAGAAATTAAAATTTCTTAAATTTCTGTCTGCCCCCCCAATCACAGTAGTCTAGAACGGGGCTGATATACACAGTATTGTGCAAAAGTTTTAGGCAGGGGTGAAAAAATGCTGCAAAATAAGAATGGTTTCAAAAATAGAAATGATCAATTAACAAAATGCATGAACAGAAGAAGTGAATGAGCGGAAGAAAAATCTAAATCAAATCAATATTTGGTGTGACCACCCTTTGCCCTCAAAACAGCATCAGTTCTTCTAGGTATACTTGCACTCAGTTTTTGAAGGAACCCGGCAGGTAGGTTGTTCCAAACATCTTGGAGAACTAGCCACAGTTCTTCTGTGGATTTAGGCAGCCTCAAATGCTTCTGTCTTTTTGTGTAATCCCAGACAGACTTGATGATGTTGAGATCAGGGCCTCTATGGGGGCCATACTATCACTTCCAGGACTCCTTGTTCTTCTTTACGCTGAAGATAGTGCTTAATGACATTGGCTGTATGTTTGGGTTGTTGTCCTGCTGCAGGATACATTTCGGGCCAATCATGCCTCCCTGATGGTATTGCATGATGGATAAGTATCTGCCTGTACTACTCAGCATTGAGGAGACCATTAATTCTGACCCCAACTCCATTTGCAGAAATGCAGCCCCAAACTTGAAAGGAACCTCCATCATGCTTCACTGTTGCCTGCACACACTGTAGGGGAAAATTCACAGAACAAAAGATCTCCCTCCTAAAAGCATGATAACCAATCACAAGTCAAAATCAGACTCCACCTTAGTGAGCAGGCTGGTTCCTCCAAAACTCTCGACAATGTATGCAAAAAGTGTATCAATATATCCGTATTAAAGTATGATATGTACCCTGTATAGTTTCAAACTGATTAACTGCTAAATTGTGCTAAGAATTACACAGCAGCCAGCTGGGGGGGAGGCATCTCGAACTGTCAAGGACACGGGCAGAGCAAGATATGACTGTACAGCTGATTTCTCTGGGACTCTCGATGTTTTATGCCAGAAGTGTATCTATTTGACCTTGAACATTAATTATAGCTGAGCTTATGAAAACGCAAGAAACCACAGTGAAAACTGTTGAAATGAGAGCAAAGAATGCAAAGAATGAAATGTACATTTACTCCCTTAGAAGAGAATAATTAATCAAATGTTTAGTATGTCTGTATATTAGAAAAGTATATTAGAAGTGAATATGAATGAAATGTTTAGTTTGTCTGTATATTTTCAATGATTACTGCTGCTTAGTTCGTCTTATAAAAGCGAAAGATACAGAGTGACGTGTATGGATGACGTGTGTGTTAGAGGGGGGGCATCCAGAACTTTATGAGGTCTGGTAGTTTGCCAAGAGCAGGTGCAGGGTGAAGTGAGGACAGGGGGAGTCCTGAACTTTGTTCGTAGTTGGCAGAGCATAAGGACCGTTGGCGATTTGCCACAATGACGTTGTGGGAGGAGCGTTGGGAGGAGTTATGATAAGAACAGTGTGGGTGATTTGCCAGAATGAGGTTTGAGGAGGAGTTGTAGGTGGAGTAACTGTATAAAATGGGTGTAAAAATGAGTCAGGGTTCAGTTCTGGAGAACTGATCCGGCTTTATGTGCTGCTGCTAATAAAGTCTGATTTTCCTGAAGAACTTTCTGCCGTGGTGTCGTCTTTTCCCTCGCGAAGATGTTTTTCGACAAATTGAAGATTTGGACTCTGTCGTTTCCTAGACACGACAACACGCATTCTTGTTCCGCTCTCCAGCTGTTCGGCAAACAAACTGCCTTCTGCTACAGCCAGATATTTCTATTTTGACTCATCAGTCCAGAGAACCTGCTACCATTTTTCTGCACCCCAATTCCTGTATTTTCATGCATACTTGAGCCTTGTTTCCACACCTTGTTTCCACGTCGGTGGTATAGCTTTTTGGCCGCAATTCTTCCATGAAGACAAATTCTGACCAGACTTATCCACACAGGAGATGGATGTACCTGGGTCCCACTGGTTTCTACCAACTGATGGCACTGTTAGACATCTTCCAATTGCAAAGGGAAGTAAGCATGATGTGTCTTTCATCTGTTTCCTTGGCCAACCACTACATCTATGGTCCTCAACATTGCCCATTTCTTTGTGCTTCTTCAACAGAGCTTGGACAGCACATCTGGAAACCCCGGTCTGCCTTGAAATTTCTGCCTGGGACAGACCTGGCTGATGCAGTATAACTACCTTGTGTCTTGTTTCTGTGCTCAGTCTTGCCATGGTGTATGACTTCTGACATTAAACTGTCTTCAGCAACCTCACCTTGGAGTTTGGCTGTTACTCACCCAGTTTTAACCCTCTTACATAGCTGTTTCTGTTTCAGTTAATGATTGTGTTTCAACCTAGATAGTAAATTGATGATCATTAGCTCCTGTTTGGTATAATTGGTTAATCACACGCCTGACTATATGCCTACAAAATCCCTGACTTTGTGCAAGTGTACCTAGAAAAATTGATGCTGGTTTGAACGCAAATGGTAGTCACACCAAATATTGATTTGATTTAGATTTTTCTTCTGTTCATTCACTTCTTATGTTCATGCATTTTGTTAATTGATAATAATAAACTATTCACATTTCTATTTTTGAAAGCATTCTTACTTTACAGCATTTTTTCACACCTGCCTGAAACTTTTTCACAGTACTGTATATATATATATATATATATATATATATATATATATATATATATATATATATATATATATATATATATATATATACAGTACTGACTTACTGTAGAAGTCTTAGGCACCCTAGACTTTATTATATATATGTTTATTTTTGTGTGTGTGTTAGTATAAAAGAACACATTTGAGATTTCCCAATATTCATTTTCCAAAAGATTTAATTTTACAGAGACATTTGTGTATTTAATTTTTAAAAGTTACATATTACTGTAAGCAATTGAGTACTTTCTACACAAAGACTTGATCAAGGCTGTCTGAGATCAGAAGCAAGGGGCTAACCAAAGTCTGCTGAAGAACTGTGGCAAGTTCTCCAACATGCTTGGAACAACCTCCCTGCTGATTGTCTTAGCCAACGCTGTCCTGCAGTTCTATATCTCAGAGAAGTGATGCAGTTTTAATGCCAACAGGTGGTCACAAAAAATATGAACTATTCTGCCAAATTACTAAAATGTAGTGTAAAATGTATAGTATGTTTATTTAGGACCTTTCATTGAATTATTTTTGAAAGAATATTATCTGTACAGAATGTTATACAGGTGCTTAAGACTTTTGCACAGTATACGGTATAACATATATATATATATATATATATATATATATATATATATATATATATACACACACACACACGGTATACATTTTACATGAATTGATACATTTCTGTCGTGGTATTTGCTTGAGATAAAAGCGTAAAAGAAAACGCCTTTGCGTTTGGTCTTTCCGAACTGCCGTACTCTGGAAGAAGGGCTGTCGAGTGTTTCCTGATAGAGGTCATAAAGACAACATTACTAACCTGAGGTAATATTAGATAGCTTGAAACGTAAATAATATTTGTTCCCCTAATCAACATGAATATAATTATTCTCTAAATTTAATATAGCTAGTCAGTTGATAAATTGTTCAGTATGGACAACGATAGTTAAAAACGTTAACCTGGGCTAGCTAGCTGGTTTAGCTGTCATGTTTCTAGCTAGCTAACACTTTAGCAGAGTCATTTTAAGTATTGTAGCTCGCTTATAGCTATCGAAGTTGTAAAGTTTTGTTCATAATAGTGCTTATGTTGTGTGGTGGGTGTTGTTTTGGTCTCGTTAGTTTTTTTCCTCTGAATCATTCTTGAATTCAGTTGTGCGTTGGTAGCGTTTGACTGTTTGTAGGCAATCCTAACTGACGAATTCATCACAAGACACTAACGTTACGTTTTAAGTTAAGGTTTGCTTTCCCCAAAAGACAGGATATTAAATTGATCCGCCCTAACGCTAACATCAGCCTGCCCTCCATCCAGGTGCACCAGCAGAGAGCTTTGCTTGAGATTCAAATCTTCTCTCATTGAGGATACTAATACGTTACTCTCAAGTGTAGTGACTACCATATACAAACCTCTGTTTTATGTTGGAGAGCTGACCGAGCTCATGGTAACGTAACTATCTATTCTAGTTTAGCTCCCTAGGTATAAGTTGTTAGTTAGCGGGATCATTTCACGAAGGATAACGTTACATTTAATATGTCCTTTACTGTACTTTAAGCAAGTTACAGTGTGTTTGCTTAAATTATACCAATGAGCAATTACTAATACATTTTACGAGATGTATGGTGATATCTACTTACAGTGTACATGTAACATTAATTTATGCATTGGTTGTTCTCGATTAGTCAAGGTATGGGTGGCGATCATGGGCCTGGTAAAACGGTATTGCCAGACTACAGGCAGTGGAAGGTAGAGGGCACCCCACTTGAATTCACGCAGGAGAGACTGGCGCGTAGGGGACTGAAGGACCCCTGGTTAAGGTAACTTTTTAACCTTCCCTTTTTTTGTGTTTTAAACATTTTAATGCCTACGATTTATTATTTAGCTATATCCTGATAAAATGTAATTGCTGCCTTTGTTACAATCAGACCTGGGATTCCAAAACGTTTCTAATTTTTACTGAGCTTTTCTGCTGTACTGGAACCTGTGAAAAAACAGTGCAAACCCTGCTTTCTGGCCCTCGTGGTTGGCTCAATTGCACTAGGCAAGATCAATCGAGCACAGAAAAGTATTTGAATCCAAAACAATTACATATTTGAATTAGGGGAGTATATCAGGAAGCCGGATTTTCAGAGCCGTTGTTTTCACTTCAGTCCATGTTCCAGTTTTGGAAGTGTTCCGGATTGTAATCAGTGAATTTAGCCAGCTAAATCCATAATCCTGCTTTGTGATAATACCACCAAGGTCTTGTTTTTTTTTCATAAAAAAAAAAAAAGAAATGTAAAAGTCTCTCAGTTTTTATTTTGAATATACATTAAAAAAGTTTACAGGGAGTAAATTCCGTTAGGTTAAACCAGTGCTACTCAACTCCTCATCCTATGGGCCGCAGTATCTGCAGGTATTCGCTCCTACTGTGCACTACACCACCTGATTTCACTCATCATTTTGCTTGCTTGGTTCAGATAATAAGCTAATTAATCAAATCAGCAGGTGTAGGGCACGGCTGAAGCAAATGGCTGCAGACAGTGTGGCCCGTAGGACGTGGAGTTGAGTAGCGCTGGATCACAAGACATCACCATCAGATCAATGTTGTGACAAATTATTTTCAGCTTAGTTGCGTCATAAGCTACCAATATGCATATATATATATATATATATATATATATATATATATATATTTCTGAATTTTCTCTGTAGGAATGAAGCCTGGCGATACATGGGTGGCTTTAGCAAACCTGTTACCTTCAGCAGTATCTTCCTGAAGGGGTTCAAATACGGATTTGCTGCATTTGTCGTGGCCCTCGGGGTGGAGTATGCCCTGACCTCTGGAAAGAAGTCAGAGCACTGAAGCACTGGTTTGACTGGTTTAACAGTCAGAGGGACTGGAAAGAAAAGGGGCATCCTACCATCTTCTTCCTGGGCTGTAATGTTTTAAGTCTGTTCCATCCTACTATGTGAAGAAGGTGGAATTCATCACATTATATCCAAGTCAGGATCTAAATGCCTGATCAGTAGAAACGTTTGTCATCATTTAGTAATAAAATTACTTACTCGTCACTTGTTCTTGTTTGTCATTATACCTGCAAATCCTATCATGTTGACATTGTTGGGCAGAGGTGTCAAACTAAATGTCCAAGTGGCCGTGGTGACTATTGTTTTTTGTGATTTGGTGTTAATCATGCCTTCAAAAAAAGCTTTGTGGATTCTTTAGCCAATCAATGACTTAAATGAACAACCGACACAGAATGCCCCCAAAAACACCACTGTTTAACACATATAACACCTATAAATTATACATGCATGGTCTTGCATGGAGACATTTAACAGAGTTACAGAGGCACAAGTGAAGGGTGGAAACATGATCTAATTATTATTAAATGCTAAGGCGCCCTATTTGTAATGGTGCCTCACTGCCTGAAACCCTTTTGTTTTGGTTCTGCTGTTTATTGTTGGGGCGTTCCACCAGAAGTAAATCACTTTCTGACCTCACCCTTTTAGATTCAGATGCTTTTTTCATACAAGTTAACAAATATGAAAGAGTGTTAGAATGTGGTTTGATTAACCTGAATGTCCAACCAAAGTTGACCTATATTGGACAACCCAGCGTGTCTATGGACACATCTTCTTAAGAGTGTGTTTCTCTTATTATAGGAAAACTTACAAACAAGGTTTCATTTTGAGTTCAATTTCAATACTTTGAGTTCAAAAGTAAAAAATAAAAAATAAAAAAACAAACAGAAAATGATGCAACTTTGAGTTTCTTGAGTGAAAAGAATTACACAATGCATGATTATTTTATGACTTACATCAATGCCAAATTTAGCCATTTGGATAGAATTGGAGACACTAAAGGACATCAGAGTACACTACTTACATTTTGCTTTATTTACTAACTTTAGCAATTGTACTTCAGCTAGAATAACTTGATTATTGCGTTCTCACTTAGATTTGTTGCATTTGGGATATTTTATTTATAAATTATGAAAATAACTTTACTCTCAAAGAGCAAAAATTTCACCGTAAACTTAGGACACACCCCCAAGTTCTGTTGGTATTGTGGTTATGACGCACGGAAGTTAAGTTTCGGTTCGTCGTAGAGTTTTCAGGGGTATGTTCTACGTGGGTGGAGGCATCGAAAAGCGAATATGGTATGTTTCCGTTAGTATTTTATTGAAATACACACCACCCAATGCAAATAGCCCGTTTCATTCATGATTTGGCGCAGCACTTCAACGAACTAACGCAATTTGAAGTCATTATCTGAGCTGGTTTCATTTTTGTACTTCCGTAACAGCGTAAAACAAATTACGGGATTATCTCTTTGTACCTGGGTATTCCCCTTGAAATGTCTCTTTAGATACACATTTATTTTTCTATTTATTATTTTCTAAGGACAGTGTTCCGATGTTCATTGGCTTGAACTAGCTTAATGCTACATTTATCACTTCATGGTTTAAAAAAGACTATAGTGCATCCTGAATAGGCCTACTGAAACGAACAGTGTAGGCTATATGGCTATCTATTTGTATGCCAGAGGGTATTTCTCCTCGAATTAAATCGCATTTTTAGGGACAGCTGCAGCCATTGGTCCCCTAATTAACGGTAGTTAGTTATTAAATAAATACATTTCAAAGATAGCGCTACATTTTTAACACCCAGCCTTGCTTTTGACCTTGGCAAAGTCGGGTAAATGAATCTGCAATTCAAACGCAGTGGTTAATGAATGTTATAGTTTGTCACATGAGCTGTAAGAACAACAAAATATAATTTTGACCCTTTCGTATAAACCCATCTGTTCGTTTACTGAGTTTGGACGTCTCATTTCAATAAGTTATCATTTTAATCTACATTTGCCGTGCGCTATAATATGTCTGGGATACTCGCCTACTGCTGGTTTTCCTTCCTACCCTCTAACCAGGGACTGATTTAAACATGATGGATCAGGTGAGCGTAACACAGTTGTTTGAAAGGGGTGTGGTCAAAGAATGAAGCCAGATTTTAATAGTTACTGGTGAATTTCCTGAAATAGAGATACCGGTAGTAAATAAATTTGCATCAATTTAAGATTTTTTTTCTTTCAGATATGTCCAAGTACTTCCGATGTTATGCTGAAGAAGAGATTATGCCCTCTGTACAAATTGAAATGTGATCTCAAGGTATTTTGTGAATACCGCATAAAAACATAGTTTTTGCTTCTCTTTTTATTTCCTTGTTTCTCACTTATGTAATATAGTTATAGTTATAGTGACCACATTTAACACATAAACCACATAACATGCACAAAGTGAAGATATGAAATGGAAGAGAAGTCTGGATAATCTCACAGTTACAGACTCAATTTGAAGAAGAGGAATACCTTCCAATGGCCGACGGACAGTTATCTGTTATAAATGAAATCGCAGAGGAACTGACCTCAGATGAGTGCAAGAGGCTATTTTACCTGTGCGGTAATCTTGATACTGATAAAGGTGTGGACGATGTGAGAGCGTTGTTGAGGTCCGTGATGAACCGCAGTGAAGCAGATCACAGGTTTCTGCCAGAGCTCATGTTCAGGATAAGGCGCTACGATATTTTAAAGAAAATTCTACGGACCAATCCGAAAGAAGTTGAGAGTATCTTGGGAAACGGATGCCATGTTTCGGAATACAGGTAACCGTCTCACTGCTATGTCCAGGTAGAATCTGTGTATGGGCAGTCCTAATCCAGACTTTTCACAGTTCAGCAGTTTACTAATACATACTGAGATGAGTAGAAGTGAAGTTCAGTCAAAATATAGTCTAGTTAAATAAACTAGGTGGTTTCACACTGAAAGACACTTGTACCTTACAGTGTGAGATAACGCACTTGGAAAATACAGTTTTGGCAGTACACAGAGAGCAAATTAAATGAAATGCAAATATTTTCTTTGTGGGGGAGGAAATGTATGTTTTGTGATTTCTCACATATCGATAATGATTCCAGAGTGTTGATGGCTGAATTAAGTGAAGCACTGGGTAAAGACGACCTGGACTCCCTCATATTCCTGCTCAGTGGAACTCTGTCCAGAGGAAAAATGGAGAAATCTACGGTAAGAACTACAAGAAGCCTTTATAATGAAAATCAAACATAAAACAAGAATATATTGTGGCATGATTTTGAGAATTAATCGATAAATTGTTATTAGTAGATACCTACATTTATGGTGCAATACTACTGGCAAAATTATGTCTGAATGCTTGTGTGTTCACAAACCAATACATACACTTTATTAGGTACATCTATCTAGTACTGGGTATTTTGCCTTCAGAATAGTGCCTGCAGACACAATGACTAATGTTGTGGCCACACATTCATGCTCCCATTGGAGCAAACTGAAGTCACACACTCCTTTTCGGAAAAGATTGAACAGCCCTGGTCTGACCTATTTTGCAGAGTTTCCTGGACATTGTTGTTGAGTTGGAGAAGCTGGGAAAGGTGTCGTGTGAGAATTTGGAGCCGATGGAATCGTGGCTACGCAGTGTCCGTAGGATTGATCTGGCTAAGAAGGTTCAGCGGCACCGGGCTGGAGGTGAGGGTTCAGGATAGGGAACACTACTCTGGCCTAGTCTGATTGCTCAATTGACAAGCAGACTTAGTTCTCAGTAAGGCATGGCTTTGCTTTTGCTCAGCCTTTAGAACTCACATGGTTTTTGTTTAACTGCTGACTAAGAACAAAACTGGATACACTCCAAAATAATCTCCACCTGACCGTGGCTGGTAGACTCACAGGGAGACATAATTGGTGGTAGCATTCCCCAAGGTTAGGGCTGGACTGGATCTGGGCTTCATTGCTCTCTAATGCCCCCTGCTGGTTGGTCTGTGTAAGCCTACCGATTAAGTGGCACATGAAGTGGTTTCTTGGAATATCAAATATACCTATTTATAAAAATGAAAATAGTAAAAGCTGAGAATGCGCACTTTAGCCACATAAAATTGTGAAGTACAGAATTTGTCTTTGTCCCAAACATTATGGAGCTCACTATATGATAGGGCATTTTTTTTAAAGTGGAGGGAACGATTAAAAAAAACTTTAAAACTGTAAAAATGTATGCATTTATATCCATTTTATATACTGGAAACTAACATGACAAATGTGCTCAGTTCAGTAGAAAAAAAATCTCTTCAAAAAGCTATGGAAAAATAGCTATTAGCCAGCAGGGAATGAAGCCCAGATCTAATGAACCTTTCCTAACTTTGTTGGTTGCCTCTAAGCAGTATTCTTTGTCCAGATACACTACCGCTGGATTATCCTCAAAGGAAAAAATAACTTCATGTGCTCCTAGTAAATGGCTTCATTTTGAATGGAACTCTGATGGTGTGATCACCGGTGACCCACAAAAAAATTATGGATAGACACTTTAAATATTTTTCTGCTACATTATTGCCACTTGTTAACACATTCTTAATATCTTTGTGCAAAGTTATTTTTTACCTTTATTTAAGGTGGTCTTCTGAGTTTTTCCAACAAACTACATATAAATGATTCATTTATTTATCATGTTTTTGACGTATGTACTTATGATTGCACAAATAAACAAAACTATAACTAGACTAAACAAAACACAAGCTTTGTTGTAAGATATCTTTGTATGACTTTCTTTCTTTTGGACAAAAAGACTGTCTCTGTTTCAGGTTCGGCATCTCAAGCAAGCATTAGTGTACACAGACCAATTGGAAACCAGCAGTTTCCCAAAGGCATGGTGAGTTAACCACTAGCTGTGATGCCTCCGTATCTTCTCTTTCTGTATATAAGCCACTTACGGCATATTCAAATTGCCATAATTACATTACCTGGTGGCTAAACAGACCAATATGTACACAACTTAACTTACGCATAGCATATTTATACATCTTATGTATAAAGTATGTCCACTGTATACATGCATCTACTTACTGAAATGCCATGCCAGGCCTGAAGCCTGCAGTGTATTGGTTTGGCTTGGGATAGTCACTATGCCACACTGCTGCACCTGGTCCTGGTTTCTGTTCAGTCAGTCAGTCTAGGTTGTGCTGTGTCCCGTAGTCTTCTAGGGCACTGTGCGTCTCCCCTGGTCACCAAACCATGCGTCAGTGCATGCCCAAAGCACATGGTAAGTTCTCACTCACCCTTTCCTTCCATGCTGTGTATTGGATCAGTAGAAACTCTTTTTTTTAATGTCTTTACTGATTAAATATTTCTGTTAATTTCAGCTCCAGAGAACATACATTTTTCAGTACCTGAAACAGGATGGCACTATGTTCAGGTGATGTACAAACCTCTTTTTAAAGATTCTCTGCTTCATAGTGAATTTTCTTGGTGGCAGCAACCTGTTCTGTGAAGTTGCTGGTTTCGTCAATCCTAAAAGAGGCAACCTCATTACAGTAGTCTTCACCTCACGTGATCAAACCCTGTAACTGAAAAACAGTAGTGTCTCATCACGACTTTTCTAATATTCATGTAATCAAACTGATAAAGCAACTAATTACGAACTTCACCCAACCAGTTTCGACCTTTGTGGTTTAAGGAGAAGTGAAACTGTGATGAACTCTGCCCCTGAACTCTGGTGTAGGCTTGAGTGGACCTGGTGGCTGTGTGTCCCACTTTGCCCCACTGTGTAGGAACACTGGTGGTGCGGTAGAAGCAGGTATCTCAACACAAACACACATCTCGGCAGGCATATTGATAGCCTCAGTGCAAACACAAGTACAGTCAGGAGTCTCTCTCTCTCGGTGGTAGAGTTATGCAGGAGTCACAGCAGAAATATTAGAGATGGCCTGCAGTAGCACTGATAGCCTTTTTTGAACATTAGCATCAGAGTCTCTGTGGGTAGACGGGTAGTACATTAATGTCAGGAGTCTCTGATTCCACATAGCTTTTGATGGCACTTGGATGACCTCACTGGGGGGCTTCCCCTGCTCACGGCACTCTGTCCCTTTGTGTTGCAGAGCTCGGTGGAGGTGTACAGGATGGGGGCGCAGCCTCGAGGCATGTGTGTAATTATTGACTGCATAGGCAGTGATGGTGGTAAGTGCCTTCGCCGACCGCACCTCAGGTGTTCACTCACCATCTCCCAGCGATGGTCAGGAATCGTGCTTGGGCAGCAGAGGTGTGTTTGGTGTACCTGTTTGTGGCAGCCTCTGGCCTAGTGGCGAAGGTACCCGGAAGGTTGGTGTGTCTGTTGGGCCCTTATTGGTCCAGGGGGGATTGTCCCTTTTAGTCTAATCAACTGTAAGATGCTTTGGATAAAAGTGTCAGCTAAATGACATAATATTTATTATTATTATTATTATTATTATTATTACTCAGCCAGGAGAGCAAAATTCCGGTTGGCGTGTTCGACCACCAAGTACTGCAGGTTTAAATACAAGGTCCCTGTGACCTTGAGCCAGACTCTACAACTAAAACTAAAGCAGGCAAAGCTTCCAATCAAATCAAGATGCAGTCAACAAAAATACAAAGTGTTACTCATGCTGGGTCAAAATTAATTCTTTAAGAATGATTGTTTACTGCCTCTGAAATCTCCAAAACAATCATACTAAATTTGAAGTTTCCTCACATTTCCACAGACATGCTCGAACAGACCTTCATCCAATTACACTTCAGGGTAATCCTCTGCAAGTGGCCTACAGCGGACGAGGTCCACTCCACCTTGACGGATGTGTCCCGCAGAGGGGACCTCCAGGGGCACGACGCCTTTGTCTGCTGCGTCCTCAGCCGGGGCACCTCCACCCACCTGCTGGCCACGGACCTGGGTGGCCGGGGGCTGGGCTTCGACACCGTCCGACGCCTCTTCTCCACGGAGGCCTGCCTGGGGCTGGCGGGCAAGCCCAAACTGTTCTTCGTCCAGAGCTACACGGTCCCCGTGCTCCAGGTCCACTGCGAGTACTGGGATGATGACTTGGAGACGGACGGGCCATCACCCGCCTGCGTCGTGGAGAGCATCCCCACCGACGCCGACGTTCTCTGGAGCCTCTGCTCGACGGAGGAGTGGCAGCTGGGGCAGCCCAGGCACAAATCTGCCTACCTGCGGGCCTTGAGTGCAGCTCTGCTCAAAGGCCAGGGAAGGTGATGTTCCACCATTTTGTTTTGAATAATACGCGATGTGTGTAGGGTCACTCGTTTTTATAAAGTAGGCCAGAAATGTAAGATTACTTTATAATAATTATTCGTGTGGGGTCCCCCATTAGCACAAACACTTGACCTCAAAAAAATATTTGTTTTCCTTAAGTAACATGGACAAAATATCAAACAAAAAAGTCTGAGCAAACAAGTGCACCAGTATCTGCCAGGTACACTGCACACAGACAGATTCACAGTGTACAATTTACTATATGCATACAAGCACAAGACACAACAGTAGATGAACCTTTACAATGAAAAGGTTCAACTAAAGTCTTGTATGGGGGTCAGCGGCAAGGGGGATTTGTCTGTCAGCAGGGGACGAGAGATAGATGTAATCCATGATTTGACCACTGCTTTTTTGAGTAACAAAATAGCAACACTAGAAAAGCAAGGATGAACCCAAATGATATGCAGTTCTCAATAAGCTAATCAATGGGGGAGGGAAATCTGCAAAATAACTTAGGCAGAAGTACATGTACATTAAGAAAACCATGACGGCATGTCTGTGGGTTCATCGGTACTGTTTATGATAATTACTGAACATGGCTAAAGCCTTTAAAATTATTTGCGGATAGCATATTACAACCCCAGTACGCTCCAAAATAATCCACATTTCTTTCAACCAGTACACAAATTCCATGTGGGCTGTTAAGGTTTCTCACCCCAAGCAAGTCTACACACCTGTCTCTCTCTCTGGACTCCAGGATTTGACCAGAATTCTTCCAGACCTGTCAATTACAAATTATTTGCACAAATAAACAGCACTGCAATAACACTGGGAGAGTTGTTGGGACAAGGCGAGAAGATCTTACTCAATTTTACCCAAAATCTTTTTTTTCATTCACCTGTCCCTATTGCAAACCAGTTTGTTCATTATGAAAATCCATCTATTTATCTTTTATGTGCAGGTAATATAACCACACTTTTTATGTGTAGGCTACTTCCCACAGATAAAAAAGTATATGGCGTTTCAGTTACCACTGAAAGTAGCTCCTGCTTACACGTCTGTGGTTCTAACACTAAATGCAGCATCAGTGTGGGAGCATTGCTACAGTATCAATCCTCATTAAGTGGTAACTGATTTATCAACATCGATGTCTGTGAGGGTAACTAAGCTCTACAATTCCCATTCTGATGAATCACTGAAAAGCAGGCGAGAAATGTGATTTGGAAAATAGTGACCGTAACTGGTGACAATAGTTATACTTTGCTATGCTCTGCAACATCTCTTTTTGTGTGAAAATCAGTTTTATTAAGAGCTATAAACTGATCATACATGGCGTTGAAAAACGACACAATTTAGTTCTGAAGCAAGATCATAAAGGCATCCATCGCTTTCTTGTTTACCGTAAAAGTGGAACTACAATGTTTTAGGAAGTTTTAAAACAAAATAACAGTAGTATAATACACTGCAAGTGTTAAAAATGGAAGAAAGAGACTAGAATAGAATTTTCCAGAAATTAAACAAACTCGCAAACATTTTTCTTTGACACCTCTTGATGTTACCATAGGAATGGTTAAATTGCAGATAGTTTAAATGCTGTCAGAGTCTACGGCAGTGCTACTCAACTCCACGTCCTGCGGGCCGCAGTCTGCATTTGCTTCAACCGTGCGCTACATCACCCGATTTTGCCAACAAGCTTATTATCTGAACCATTATTATCCGGTAAAATAATGAGTGAAATCAGGTGGTGTAGCACACGATAGGAGCAAATAACCGCAGATACTGTGGCCCGCAGGACGTGGAGTTGAGTCACGCTGGTCTACTGCATCAAGAGCTACAAAGACACTAGAACATATTACTGTTTTGTCCCCAGGTGCAGCAACAGCTTTTACAGCAACCCCCAGGAACTTCCCACAAGTATATTTTAAGTTCATGTGACCATGTTAGGATTGTAATCATATGCTTTATGATTTAAATAGAGATGTTAGCTACAGTATATGAATCTGATTCATACTTTGGTAGCGAGGTTTACATAAATGAAGTTACATGATCTTGCACTCTCAGACACTCAGAAACTGTGATGAAAACTAGCTTGGCTGCAGCCATATTGGGTTTCTTTTTCAGGGCTGGCCTTTGAGAACATTGCTTATGTCTCTGATGTCATGTGTTCCTTTGCAGGAACCTCAACATTTTGGACGTGCACACCGAGGTGAATGCTGTCATATATGAGCACAACCACAGCAGCCCAGGGGAGAGATACACCATCAGCCTGCAGCACACCCTGAGGAAAACACTGTTCATATGATGAAAGAGGAAGTGCTGTTCTAATAATAAAGGAATTACTTATGGTGATGGAAAATGTTTATTAGTATGTTGTAATGAAGGAGAAACAATTGAATCATACTTTTCTAATCCACGTTTTTATTATTATTCTATTTTATTTTATTATTATTCATTATTATTTTTGAAGACATTATTTATGTTTGTTTATACTTTGTTCATTTTACAAAGCACCAGAGAACTTACACAGAACAACACTAAACAGATTCATATATACACTCACCGAGCACTCTATTAGGTATTAGGCTACAGCAATAGAAGTCTAAAAAATAAGTCTATCTGCTTAGAGTTATGATGTGTTGTGTGTCCTGAGATGCTCTTCTGCATACCGCTGTTGTAATGTGTAGCTATTTGCGTTACTGTCACCTTCCTGTCAGCTTTGACCAGTCTGGCCATTCTCTGATGTCTCTCATTAACAAGGCATTTCTGCTTGCAGAAGTCCTGAAGTAAAAATGTTCCTAATAAAGTACTCGGTGAGTGTATATATGAAACGCATTAAACTCATCCTAAAATTGCGTGGCAGCTCATCTTTCACATCATATTTGTATGAAGGCAACCAATTCACAGTCCTGCTTATAGCTTCAACTGTGAATTTTTTTTACTAACAAAACTATTGATTTTTTTATACACAATTATAACTTGTTTTAAAATATAACCAAGTAACCATTTCATTAAATCATTCTGATGAGAACTGGTGTATTGTATTTTGTCTTCCCTTTCAAGTTAGGAACATTTCTGAATGACCGCCATTCCCAAACGAATAGTGTCTCTTAGCCAGGGGCAGTAGCCAGGAATTCTGGATCCCTTGAAAGAACAATGCACTGTCTGGGACCCTTAGTGGGAGTGAAGCATATTGCAAATAATTTGTGTTGCCACTCTCAAGAAAATATTCTGAAATTAAACTTATTCAATATCATTTTGAAAACTTTTGCAGTAGATGGCAGGAAAATATAATTGTCGCTTATGCAATCAAAACAATTATGTTGCATTTAGTCCATGGATATATAGCATTAGCAGTGGTCAGGTATTCAGCAATTACAGACACATAAACTATTGCATAATTCCTGTTCTGCTTCTGAGCCACAATACAGGTACTATAGCTTTTACTTTCAGTGAGTTTGTTGTTTGACACTCTTATCTGTAAGCCGTTCTTCCGGTATTATTGTTTGCAATAATACTTGTTAATACTTGTTAATGTGGTTAAAGTTCTAGCATGTGCTAGTCAAGCTTTAGAATGTATGTGAAAGTCTCATACAGTATTTCACTTTTTCAAGACACTATTTTTCTTTTGCTGTAGATGGCAGCAAAACACAATTGTTTGGTAATGCAATCAAAATAAAAAGGATACTGTTGAAACTGACATGCTTTGGAAATACAGCAATATAACGTTAGTGGTGGTCATTACATTACATTAGTCATTACAAATGCCTGCTATTGCTGTGTTTGCTTTGGTGTTAGGGGACCTCTCCAAACGATAGCAGTCGCTCAGTCAACAAATAACACGAGCTCCATGGTTTATTGAGGCTAACATGAGGTGATAAATTCCATATTAATACCTATATAGCCTACAACAACATTATCACAAAGACAAAAGTAATTTAACTCGTCTGTTTGTTTGTTTTTGTTCCAGTTTTAGGCAACGTCATTAATGTTTCGAAATAGTGTAGGCTATTTAGCCTATTTTCCCTGGTGAAATACATTTACACTAAGACAATACAGATTACTACTAGTAGGGCTAATCTTAATACTGAGGCTATTTACATGCTGCGCATTAACATAGGCTACAGTAGGCTCTGATCGGTACCAGTCCACAGGTAGGCAAGTGCTCGCTGCCCTACCAGCCACGCGCGGTACGATGTGCACGCGCACCTCTCAGCATTGCTCTTGCTGCAGCTGGCTGCAATGGCGGAGCGGTAAGGTAAAGTAGGAGATGGTACCGTGACTGTAATGAGTACTTCGCATTTTTACATGGGGTCAATATGGCCAAATTATTGGAATAAAGAAAGAAAGCGTATGCGCGAGAGAAGCCCGAGTTGGCTGTCTGGAGAAAAACGTAGAGATTGCTCAATGCCATAATCCGATCGGAAACACAGGAACATCGGCAAGCAGTTTGAAAGCTGTCCTAGCTCAGTGTGCAGTAACCACCACCCAGGACTCGCTTACTTACAGAACATAGACTGGAGCGGACCAACTTGAGTCGGACTGAACCCGGAGATCATGGCTGAGAGGAATTCAGCTGGATTACTGATGATGATGATGGAACCTACTCCGGCAACAGCGATGACCCTGCCCGCAGAGGTACGAGAGAAGCTGGCAGAACTAGAGTTGGAGCTTTCTGAAGGTAAGCTTGGAAGTCTTGCAGTGGTTTCTGTACAGCAAGTGAAACAGGCCAGGAGATCACAAACCAGCACTCCTGTAGTATCTTGTCTTATCTTGTATCACACTATTATGTCCGTAATGGAGCTTGTGATATCTCTTTTCAAAGAGGCTGATTTAAATATTGTTATTGCGAGCATTGTTTTTTTAATAACAATTAAGAACAAATTATAAAAGAGACCGCGCACAGTGGCAGTCCGTGGAACCTGCCTTATTGATAAATTATCAAGCTTGACTGCTTTAGTAACTATTCGTATTATTGGATGTTTGCTGGAGGGTTTGGATGTTGTCTTCGACTTGCTTCAGTAGCCTTCTAACTAGCTCCAAACATCCGAGATTAGTCTAATATAGGCTGAGTGCATTGAGCTGAAGTGGACTGACTGATCTTGTAAACCTTGCAACTTCCTGACGAACACTGGTGTTACAGTTGTTGTTCATAGCTGGACATGGAGCATTTTGTATCTGATAATACGATGGCAGGGCGGATTGGATTGGAGCTGTCTTATTAAACTGAGTTGGTCGGCTCAACAAGTTTTGTTGTATGTATAGCTAGCTTTGCTTCTGATAAATAAAAAATAAATAAAAATATTAATAAATAAGAACTAGATGCAGACTAATATTGTAACCTTAGAGGTACATTGTTCGGGATATTTCATCCTGTGGTTCTTTCATCGTGTGCAGTACCCCTTCTGATGTGAGGCTATAGGGACAGCTATGGATAGGTACCATAACTGAGCGTGATATCAGAGTCTAACCAGAAAATCAAAGAAGGCAATATGGAAATAGTCATGTGCTGCTTTGTTCCTGGCTGTGAAAATGTACTTTACAGACATGCATGCTCTGGCCATTTAATTCCATTATGTCCTTTCCAGAAAGAAACAGCTTCTGAATGGCAGTGCATTGCCATGAAATGGGCAAACAGTGACTCAGTGTTTGTGGTGAATGTTTTGTGGACGGCATCTACAAATGTCCTCAGAGCCACAAACCAAGTCATATGGCTGTAAACACATTTGTTCAGGCTGTAATACAAACATAAATACAGTGACCCATTGCTTGATCCTGATATGAATTGTGGAAGTACTGTTTTGCTGACAGTATATGGTTTAATCTCATCTGACCTTGGAACAAATTTACAAACCGCAAAAGCTGTTAATGAAAATTGTGACAGTTTTGGAAGTGGCCAAACAGCTTTGTTTAGGAACAGTGGGGCTTATATCTCGCAAATTTTTGCAAAACACACCAACGTGATATTAGTCAGTTTAACTGACACTTGCAAAGTAGTCCGTTGGAGAAGCGCAATTTTCTGCCACAGACATATCAGCTCCGTCATAGGCCAAAGTCTATTTTATAATATCAATTTCTCTTGAGCACGGAAATGAAATCATACCGTACTTCATGTCTTATATGGTCATATATACAAATAGACAGGCCATGGCAGAATTGTTAGGCTAGTCCAAGTTTAGTTTGGATTTACCAGTGAAAATGTATGTGTTGGCCTATGTAATATTACCCGCGTATTTTTGTGTGGAATACTTTATAATGTCAGTTAAGACAAAGTGTATCAGTTGGATTAAGAAGCTAGCATTTCTAAAAATTAAATTAGGCCTCTGTTGCCTGTTTCAGTTTGGTGTGTTCCATATTTTGTGCTTTATTAAAATGACTGTAGGTGGGAAATGTTCTCAAGAGTAAGCTTGAACATTTTGATTAGAAAATGAAATGCAACTATTTGCATTTATCTTGCATGGCAACAAAGGACAGGTGACTAATTTACATGTTGCAGTTTATGTTTTGCGTAGTCGATTGCAGTGCTCTTGAATTAAAACAATACAGACAGCAAAGTTAGTCTAATTGTGAATTGCTGACAGTGATAAGATAGGCCAGACGTTGATTAAACATTAGAAAAACATTATTCCACAAGCCAGTGCTAGAAAAGGGAAGTTTGCCAAAAATCTTGCTTTGTTGCCTGTGTTTTAAAGGTGAAATGTGACCTCTTTAAAACATCTGCTCTAAATTGGAAGTATAGACTGAAATAGATGATGACATCTCACTAGTATGGAATGCGATTGCATTGTACAGTACGTTCAATTTCTTAGGTCTTTCACAGTCTTTAGGGCATTGGGGCAATATTGACCAATGGTCAGTTCATAGGTCCCAGAGAAAACATTAAAACATCTGTCAGGATTTTCTAAGATGGACACATAATCAAAAATGTGAATTTGGTTAGCAGGTACATTGCAGTCTGTAAGTATTTGGACAGTTGTACAATTTCAGTTTTTTTCTTTTGGCTCTGCACTGCAGCAAATTTGTAACGGAGTGAAACAATGAGTATTAGATTAAAGTGCTGACTGTCATCTCTTTTTATGCATAGTCCCCCCATTTTTGGGGACCAAAAGTAATCGGACAGTTGGCGTTTCAGCTTTTTCTGAGTAGTCAAGTGTTGTCAATCACCGTCCTTAATGCAGGTATACGGGCATTCCATTTCTAGTCGTTTCTATTCTAGGCTTTTGATTGCCTTTGGAGACTGTTATTGGCATTTGTTGTGCCAATGACAGTCAAGGAAGCCATTAGGAGGCTGAGAAATAAGCTCTACAGTAGATTTATGAATAATTCTCACCATAATGAAGAAAGACCCCCAAACACCTGTCCAACTGATCAGCAATACTCTTCAGGGGACAGTTGTGGATATGTCTGTGACTACAATGCAAAGAAGACTTCACAAACAGAACTACAGAGACTACACTGCATAATGCAAAGCACTTGGTTAGAGCTTGCAAAGTACCTAAGTAAATTACCTACTGCAAAAATTAGTTCTGGAAAAATGTCTTGTGGTCAGGTGAGACCAAGATTAACTTGTATCAGAGTGACGACAAGAGCAAAGTGTGGAGGCTAAAAGGACATGCCCAAGAACTAAAGCGCCCCCCTCTTATTTGTGAAATATGGTGGTAGGGGTGTTGTAAGGCTGCAACAGGTGCTGGCTCACTTGCCTACATTGGTATTGTAACTGCTGACAGCAGTAGCAGAATTCATTCTGAAGTGTACAGAAGCGTCTGTTATAAGGGATGTAATTAGTTATGTAATTCCTACATGGTTCACTTGAGATGATCGCAGCATTTCAAATCCAATGCCCCGGAGTACACAGCCAAAAGAACAGACATTGTTCCATTGTCCAATAACTTACGCACTGCACTGTATATCTGTTGCGGGTTGGGTACTTGCCTGGTTAGATTTCAAGCATGATTGGTATTCATATTTAATATTGTGCTCTCTGTCTCAATAGCATGAGGGAATACTGTTCAGATTTTCACAGCATGCATTCTAAACTTGATCCAAATTTATTCTGCCTCCATTCAATCCTTAATAGACAGAGATTTTATGAATAATCTATTCGCATCTGTTAGTGTCCTCCTCGTGAACGCACTTTGCAGCTACCTGGTTTTATAAAAGCAATTACTAATGAAGTTCCTAACCAATGGAAGACCTGTTGATGGCTATTTATCTTTAACTGATATTCATCTTTATTGCTAAGTTTAATCGCTGTCGTTATGCACAATTATGCACATACCTGGGACTGCCTGGCATTCTGGATCAGAGTACATTCTTAGCATGTTAGTACATGAATATTCACAATTAAGTAATGGAAACCAGTACAGGAAGCAGCAAGTGGAGTACGATGGATAAAACTGGAATGTGGTGTGGGATCTTCCTTGAAGTAAATCCATGCCTTATTGTGAGTCAGCCATTGTCCTTAAACTCACTTTTGTGGAATGTTTAAAATCCTAGCTATTTGCGGTTAGATGAAATAGAACCGTAATGTTTAATTCTTATTTCTGTGGTGATAAAGGGAAGATGGTTAGAAGACGGGCCTTTAGATTGAACCCTAATTTTAAACTGAAGTACAGTAGGTGGGGGTGGTGTTTGGGTATTGGGGTTAACTGCTCCATTTTCAGAGCTGCAGAGATCATTTTCTGGAGGGTTATCCCTGCTATGACCATGTCTACTGTTTAATTTGTCTGTAGGCTATATTTTTTCTTCCTTAAATGTATAAAAGATTTGATCTGTTACCATTAGAATCCATTGCTATATTTGGTGTATTTTTATAGCTTGAATCTATTTCAGTGGTTAGATGCATGTATGCATTCAGGATAAATCGTTTAAATGTTGGGCTATTATTTTATGTTTCATAAAACAATCATTATGAAATTAAAGGTTTAAATTCATCAGTCGGTTTAACAGACCAGAAAAATGTGTTTTCGAAATAGCCTAAATGTTTGAAGTGCCTAGCTTCATAAAAATACTTGGCCTAGTTTGCACTTCTTCAACAATGAGATAGTATTAGATGAATGAGATGAAGATTGTAGGCCTAGGTAGGCCTGCTTATATTGAACTAAAAATTCAAAAGTTCTCTTTTCCTATGTCTTTTTGAATAATAATTGAATGTACACATTTAAACATCCTCCTCCATACTAGATGTACAACAAGTTTTTTTTGTGGCGGAGGACTGCTATATGCTTGAAATATCTGTATCATAGAACATAAAAAAATATAGGGCAGTGATAATATTCTAACTGCACAGGGTTACATGCTAGAATTGATCTATTTCCAGGATGTAGATAGCATATGTGTGGGGCGTTTAGTTAATATTGTGTACTAGGATGCAGTACAGGGGTTAGAGCATTTGACTTTTAACTCTGTGGATTTTGTATTACTGAAGCTATCGCCTACAGTAATTATGTATATGATGTATATGATGTAGTATATGATAATCATAGGTTTGTTTTTTCCTTAGATCCTTAGACGGACTAATTAAATCTTTTTTTTTTTGGTCTGCACAACAAATTAAATGTCATTACTTAAGGTCAGCTGAGAATTGGTGGTCTTTCCTTCACACGTTTACGTTACTTACAGCAGCCTTCCTTTTAATATCCTGCCATATGAAAATATAGCTAGATTAAAATGTGGCTATAAGGACACGGTAATGACCTATATTGTATGGTAATTAGGTTTGGGACTGGATGTCACCATAGCAGCAGTCCTAGTTTCTTGTTGGGCTTGGAAGGGTTGTGGGAATTCAGGAGCAGAAACAATTTTATGGATAGTTATTTTTCTTGACTTTTTAAAAAATGTATTCCCCACTTTCAGACCATTAGGAGTGAGGCTATCATCCTGTGTTTTTTTTGCCTTTTATGTCTGTCTTTAGAGATCATTACTTTAGACGTCAGTGTAGGTTCATTCATGACCCGGATGACTGACATGCATCTGTTTTACTGTTTAAAATGCAGAGTGTACTTGCACACAATGTTTTGTGGCTTGTTTCAGCAAGAGCAGATGTTTGTGGGAGGAGGCAGAGGTCATTAGATCACAAGGGACAGTGGCCTGATTGGTCACCCGCAGGGAAAGCAAATCATACTGCGCCAATAGCTGTTCCTCTTTAATGGTCCTTGTGTTTGAATGCATGGGTGTGTTTACATGTGTGCGTGTTTGTGAGTGAGGGGCAGTGTCTGCCAAGACTGTATCTACATTGGCTTCCTCTTCCTGCTTTTATATCACATCCTGTCTCAGGTTTGATAGTGTTGGTCTTCCCTTGCCTGTTCCCCACCCTCTCCTCTGTGTTAGTGGGTCCTGTACTGTATACAATGGTGTCAAGTTAAGCCTTCTACACTCCCACATGAAGTGCCACAATCAGCCAAGACTGGCCATTCTTGTCAGCTATATGTAGTTTCTGTCAGAAATCAGTCACTTTCTGACCTCACCTTTTTAGATTTGAATTTTTTAAATATACGTGTTAACCTATATGACAAAGTGTTAGAATGTGGTTTAATTGACCAGAATGACCAGCCCTTCAGGAGATGGGGGCCCTCAAAGTTGAACCATATTGGACCCCCCCCACCCTACCTACATATGTTCTTAAACAATAGCTTTCCGTTATTTTGAAATTATTTGGGTCCGTGATGCGTTTTTTTTTTACGAAACATTTCAATGTTCCCCCCCTTCTGTTACTGTAAGCATCTTTGTGACAGTTTTCTGTGAAAAGCGCTGTACAAATAAGATCAAATTGAATAGAATTTAATTTCTAATCATGCTGTTTGCTTGCTGCGGTGGATGTTGGTGAGACAAGTTTGTTGGAAAATATTTGCATCCTGTTTGCATTCTTGCTTTTCCTCTGTGCTATCTGGTTGTTTCTCCAATTAACTGCATTGAAAACAACATAATGAAAGGGTATTTTATCTGTGGAAGACACTGTGTTTTTGTAAATTACCACAAGACTTCTGCAGCAAAAGCAAACTAACTTCACCAGACGTCACCTTCAGAGTTTGGAACTTTTTTCAGTTTGTTTCTAGGTTCATTTGAATGTCATTACTTTCATGCTGCACAATGTTTGGTGGGTCAACATCACTAAGGTTCAATTCCGAAAGGTCAGAGACATCTCCTCCGTTGTGGTCTCAGTTTCATTTGCACCCTGGTGTGATTTTTGCCACTGTTAGAAATTTTACAAACAGTTTCAAAATAACTTTTGGAATTGCAGTAGGTATGGAAATTCCATGGCGGCACGGATGGTGCAGTAGGTAGCACTGCCGCCTCACAGCAAGGAGGTCCTGGGTTCGAATCCCCGTCGGCCGGGGCCTCTCTGTGCGGAGTTTGCATGTTCTCCCCGTGTCTGCATGGGTTTCCTCCGGGTACTCCGGTTTCCTCCCACAGTCCAAAGACATGCACGTTAGGCTGATTGGAGAGTCTAAATTGCCCGTAGGTATGAGTGTGTGAGTGAATGGTGTGTGTGCCCTGAGATAGACTGGCGACCTGTCCAGGGTGTATTCCTGCCTTTCGCCCAATGTATGCTGGGATAGGCTCCAGCTCCCCTGCGACCCTGTTCAGGATAAGCGGGTTCAGATAATTAATGGGATGGATGAATGGAAATTCCATTAGCATGGGTCACTGTTACTCCATAATTATTTAATATGATGCTGAGGACATATACCTGTGGTTTAGATGACTGCTGATGAGAAGTTCTTCAGGCCTAGGAACATCGCTTCTGGACGTTTGTGATCTTAGATGCATAGAGATGGATGTGTAGCTTGGTTACACAAGAAGCAGTGTTTTGGTTGAAATTGAGGCCTACAGAACTACATTGGTCAGGAAATGTATAACTTGACAAGCATTTTCCTCCAGTGCCTACAGTTGTTTGATGTATTAGGCTAATATTTCACGTCATATTTTAGATGATTATGTGTTACGTCTGCTGCTTTTCAAATGGAAGTAACAGAATTGTTTTTGTCTTGTGACAACATGGAGATTGCTCAGTCGTGAAGTGTTGATTCTAATCTAGTGTGCGTATTGCTGGTCATTTAGCCTCATAACAGTTTCAAGTTGAGCTTGTTTTGTTACTGTACCTTTTAAATCCCATTATATCCATAAGGAATAAAAAATTACAGGCCAGACACTCAAGCCAAAACCGAGCTGAAAATACAAACCTTGAAATTTGATTTCAGATATCAAAATATGCAAAGAGCGCTCTGGGCCTTGGCTTACCCCCCTTTCCACGTTTGTCCTTTCTGTTTCTTACATTTTTGCAGTTGGGTGCTATTTAGAGTTAAGCTTACTGGGGCCTGCGTCTACCTAATAAAGTGCTCACTGAGTGTATATGCTAATACATTATGAGATGTAAGTATATGTTGCAGCTGGATGGTGTAGTTTATGATACAAGTTAAGTCAGGTGGGATGTCCCATTTCACCTTTCCTGTTTGTTTCTGACATTTTCGCTGTGGGGTACTATTTAGAGTTAACTGGGGCCTGCGTTTTTGGCTTCCCACTGTGTTGATGGGGAAATGGGGCTGCTGTATCCAAGCCTCAGGAGTAGCATTCTCCTGGAGCTGTGTGACCTCTATAGCAGGGCTTTAGCTGGTACAGATGTAAATTAGTGGACACTGGGGCAAGAAGGGCAAAGCTGGAGGGACAGGGCCAGACCGAGCCAGACTGAGGATATAATGTGTGTCACTGTCCAAGAGGGTCACATACCCACAAGTGCATTGTCAATGCCTGCTCTGCTTAAGGATGAGGCAGATACACTAGTCATCAGAATATGAATACGTGCACTCAGCAAGCACTTTATTAGGTATTTATTAGACTTATTGGTCTTCTGCTGCTGTAGCCTTTCCACTTAGAGGTTCGACGCATTGTGTGTTCAGAGATGCTCATCTGCATACCACTGTTGTAATGCATGGTTATTTGCGTTGCTGTCACCTTCCTGTCAGCTTTGACCAGTCTGGCCCTTCTCCTCTGAACTCTGTCATTAACAACACGTCTCAACAGGTAACAACTGCTGCTCACTAGATGTTTTTTCTTTTTCGCACCATTCCCTGTAAACTCAAGAGAGTGTTGTGTGTGAAAATCCCAAGAGATCAGCAATTTCTGAGATACACAAACCACGCTGTCTGGCACCAACAATCATTCCATGGTCAAAGTCAGTTAGATCACATTTCTTCCCCATTGTGACATTTGGTCTGAAAAAGAGCTGAACTGCTTGACCACATCTATTGCATTTCTGCATTTAGTTGCTGCCACATGTACAGGTCTACCTAATAAAGTGCTCACTGAGTGTATATGCTAATACATTATAATATGCAAGTATATATTGCAGCAGGATAGTGTAGTTTATGCTATGAGTTGAGTCAGATGGAATGTCCCATTTCACCACACTTGGTTAAGTGAGCTTTACATAGTGTGCAAGTACATAAGTACCAAATGCTCAGGGATTTTTAAAGCAATTGGGTCACACTTTTTATGTGTTCCCTATTTTGAATAATTTATTATAGTCACACAATAGCTGTGCAAAGCTTGATGTGGGCTTGCTAATTGCGGACAATTTTACTGAGCTTGCTAATGTTATATTCACATTCATCATATCTTTCTTTCATTCATATTTCTTCAGTGGAATTTTCCTTCAGTAAGAACACAAGCCAGCAACCTTGTGACCGGCATGAACAGTAAACGTTGCTAGTTTGGTGCATCATGAGTCTGTGTACTTGGCCAAGCCTCAGAGACTGGATGATTTGATCAGTGAATATTTTAAGACAGCAAAAGATTGAAGTCCTGGCCAACTATATGTAGGCAATAAGACTATTGACTAATGATTCGATATCCGACTGCATTTGATACTATACCGTCAACCTGTTCCAGCTAAATATAGCATTGCCATCATCACTTTGTAGTCTGTGCTGTTGCTATCTGTACTGTACTGTTACTTTATATCGGTTGTCTGCAGTGTGTAAAGTGAGGAGATTTTTGAGCAAAGAATTTTCATTTGTCATGGATTTTAATATGAGAGCAATAAAATGACTTCACTGCCCCCCAGGGACTTTATTTTGCTCTCCTCACACAGACCCATAGTGGATTCTATAAATGAAATCTTGAGCCAGTGCACTTTAGTGCATCTTGTTGCAAAAAAATGATAATTTATTTGGAGGATTCACAATGGGTGGCCTGTGGCAAAGTGTCTGTTGATGTACACAGAATTGTAAACGACTAGAGAAGGAACAGCTAATCAACATTGCTCCGCTGAAGCATAAATGCGGTCAGTGATACTGATGAACACTGATCTAGCGCACAGGTTTTCTGTCATGTCTGCGCTGATTTACAGAACAGACGCAAAAACAACACGCAAGGCCAAGCTGGAATTCCCAAAACACTGCAATGCCAAGCTGTGACAGAGATGATAAAACGCGAAATTCAGAGCTGGAAAATCCCTTTTTCTGAGTTTCGCCTCAGATGTGGAGTAGCTCTCTTGTCAATGGGGAGTGTGTGACAAGGCTTCCCAAACATAATTTAACTGTAGACAAACTGGACACTTTTGCCAAGCAGTTCACATGGAAACAGGTTAAATCCCGGAAGCGCAAAATGTTTCCTTGTGGCTGCACCAGAGAACCGACTCACAGGCCAACTGAAGATGAAAGAATTTCCTCCCTTTGTTTATACACTCTTTCTCTTTTGTGTGTGAAGAAGGAACAACTCAATGCATCACCTAGGACATTTTCACAAACACACACTAAAATAGAAATCCCCCCCTTTGTTAACAATCTGCATTTCCCCCAGAACCTGGCACAGCAACAATGCACAAAAGAGATATACTTCCAGATGGTTCCATGTTATTAACATGCATAAAAACACACTTTCGTTGGAGAACTAGCTGCTTGAAGTTGGAGCCATGTGAGGAGGGCTACGTATAAAGGGTGTCAGACTAAGATAATAGACTGACAGGGTCATGCACGGTTGCTGTAGAGTTGGCCAGAGATGAAGGGATTCAGTCTGCAGGAAGATTGTCTTATCGTGCACCAGTGAACTCCTCCGGCTAATGGGATGCCAACTGTCTGCCTGTGCAATATTCGCACGTGTTCACCAATGACTGGTAGACTAGTTTTTTCTGTGGAGAGCGTGAACTAGACAACACTGAGGAGGTTGGTGCACTGAGAGTGGTTTACGAATAGGCCTAACATTTTTTGTATTTTGAATACTAATGCCCAAATTGAGAGCAAACGGAAAAGTTGAGTTGAATAGGATAACGTAAGTAAATATTAACGTTTGAGATCTTTCAATTCTTCCAGTATTCCCTCGCAGTATAAGCCTTTAGATTATCATCTTTTCAGAGACATATGGCTGCAGCGTGGCTGGGCTTTAAAACAAATCAAACATAGACTCATTTTTCTACAGCTGTGTTTGCACTACCATTGCACTAGCATTTATACAGTTATGCTGCTCCTTTAATTTGATTGGTTTGCTCTTGTCTGGCGCAGAGACATTAGGATTCATTGTGTTCCCAGCTCCTGGGCATCAGTGAAGTGTAGCTGGTCAAATGTGTGGACAGGCAACGGTGCTGACCTGGACGTGGGCCAGTGGTCATATGATGGGGAAGAAGCAAAATCAGGAGATGAATGACTACATTATCTCCCTCTGAGAGGGAGCTCTCCTGCATAATTCATAATTTATAATTTACCAATTTCTATTTCGGTGAATCTGACCGCATAGTGTGGGGAATTTTCATCAGTACCTGACCTGCCCCATGGGCGAAGAGGCTAAAAATGATTTGGGATCTGTACACTAAGGTACTGCCCTTAATGAAGTGAAAGCCACCATTATCCAGGCTTAGTTCATCATACATTACAGACAGTAGTAATATTCACATTTTACACTTGCTGTACACTCAGTGAGCACCTTATTAGGTATTTATTAGACTTATTAAACATCCACCTCACCCATGAACCTTGAGTCCGAACAATGTCAAACAGTGTGTACAGATACTCACACCTCCTCTGTTTCAGACACATCACACACACACACACACACACACACTATGGATAGTGTTATGAGGATAGCGGAGAACTAGCTGGGACCCTGGAGTGAGTGTAGGGGGGCAGGCTGGAAATACTGCAGTGTAGTTGTCATATTTCTCCTGTTCAGAGGAGCGTAGAGCCATGACTTTCCCAGCAGCATTCAACATCGACATCACACTCACCTCTGACCAGGGGCCGACGCCTTATGATTTACATTTTAAAATTTACATTTTAAAGAGAAACTCACATCAAAATTCAGCTTTTCCTCAATTTAGTCAATTCTTCAGAACCATATGAGCATTTCTTGAAGTATATACTCCAGAAAATGTATCAAATTGTAATACTTTTATAGTTCTTCCATACACTTCCGGGAAAACGAGATTTTACAAGATTTGAAGTCATTGTGTACCAGTGGGCGTATTTAAATCAAATGTCTGTCATTTTTCCGTTCCCCTCCACCAATAGATTGGTATTCTTATCCCCCAGAGCTATAGGCTACGGCTCTGCTCATTTAACATCTTTAAGAATGGCAGTGATAAATGACTGATTTTGTGGGACACTATTTTTGGGTGCTGATGACTGTTTTTGTGGCCTAAAAGTAAGATGGGAATTGGGAGATTTGTACCTGGCACGATGAGCTCTTGAAGATGTGAGACCATATGAGGAAATGTGTTTAATGAATGTGTTTAATAGCTGTTCTGGATCCCTTGGTGTCTACATTGCGTACTTTGTTGAAGAAGGTCTTGTCTGGCTCCAGTCGAGGCTGCCTAATCATTGTCCACTGTTCATCCAGCCCTTCCACTGTGCATTTTGAAGGGGTGTGCTGCTGGTAGACAGATGGCTGCATCTAGTTGGTGTAAAGCCGGAAACAGGAGGTGGCCTAAGCAGACATGGCAAATGAACTGCTTCCTGAACACATGCTGAAACCCTATGTTCCTTTTCTTGCTATCTCTCTATAGCTGTCTCTCTCAATTTGTCTGTCTCGCTTTCTCTCTCTGTCTCTGTCTGTCACTGCCCCCCCCCTCCCAAATGAACTGCAGAAAGTAATTTGTGATTCTGCTTTCTGCTTTTTTTCTTTTTCTTTATTTTGTTATAAATTGTGTAATTGGGAGATTTGGATTGGATTATGGAATACTGAGGTTGCACTGTGCTTTTCTTGGATCAGGTTCGGGACACTCGAGCACACCTCTGGCTGTGTTTTTCTCTCTTTGATGCGTTGTAGGTTTGAAATAATCTACATGAACCTGAGTCTACTGCTGACCGGGAAATTGATCAAGCTTCACCATCTTTAAGGCCATTCTAGGAGATAGAAGTAGAAGTTAGGAACTCCTAATCTTTTCTTTGAACAAGAAAACATCAGCGCATGCCGATGTATTTTTTTGGAAAGCCTGACCTGTGAATGATGAACCTGTGTATACGCTTCTCCCCGTCTGCTGCGTCTGTAACTGACGCGACTTTGAACTGACGTTTGAAGGAGCAAGGACATTCCATTTCACATGTTCTCCACTTCCTTGTCTCTACTTCCTTTTCTTTCATCTTTTCCTAGCCTCTCCCGATGGGTAGAGCTAGGGGCAAGAAAAGGAGAGGAGAAAAGAAAAAAGCATTGAACGAGCCCAATGTCTGGGGAAGTTCCACAGGTGGTCTGTCTGCATTGTGAAACGAAGCAGGGGCTGACATAATATTTCTTAAAGGCAAGTGTATGCTTGTCTATTTGATGGAAAGGCTGCCAGGGAGAGCAGAAGCACAATTAATTGGGGATTCTGTACGGGGAGAAAATATGGCTAAATAAAAAAACAACTAATAATCTGTAACCATAGGCACCTTTAGTCAGTAATCGTTACGCCAATGACACTATCATTGTTGTTTATGTATGGACAGTGACCGTGAAGTATAGGTCTAACTAATAGTCCTTTTATTATGCCCATATGAATCATATCAAGGTTAAAGCTCACCACGTACTTCCAAAGAGTCACCAAAGATCAATATTCAATTTCCTTCAGCAGAACCTTGAATTATGAAGACATAAAAGATTGATCTTTTCTGTCGCTGCAAACAGTGTTTCACAAGGTGAAGGGAGACAACAACAAAATGCCTGGTCTCTGTTTGACTAATGTAGTTAAACAACATGCAAGGGAACAAAAACTTTTCATTCATAACTATTCTGAGTGCCCTGGGCTTTCTTTAGTTTTTTTGGCTCAAAGGAAATTAGCAAATGACACTAGTGGGACATCTTTTGAACACGTAAAGGACACATGGCTTCTTCTTTATTGTTGTCAGTACCACTGGGCGTTTTTCGAACAATGGGATACATTCTTTGAAATGGACTCTCTCCAAGTCCCACAGGTTGGTTTGTGAATATTTGGGGGGTGCAGTCCAGCATGCATAGCCCAGGTGGGTGTAGCAGTGTGTGGCCAAGGCATTCCAATGCTCTTAGAGGTTTAGCCAAGAGCTTTTCCTTGGCCCGTGCTGAACACTGATCCAGGTCCTGCCCAGACCCTGCTATAGCCTTGGCTTTCCCTGGGGATGGTTTGGTGTTATGGGGCAGACCAGTTCAGCGCGCAGAAAAGAACAATGGGCATTATGCAAGAACCACTCGTACAAACAGATTTGCTCTTAAATTGCTTAAAGCTCTTAAAACAAGTGATTTAAGAGAGCTTGGTGAATTCTTAGGTAAACAAATGGTATTTACGAGTGGTCCCAACCTGTCCTACGAGTTATGTAAACAAGGCATGTCAGCGCAGCTCGCCTGGTGAACAGAACCTGGGTCAAACTTTCAAAATAGGTGTTGCAGATTAAAATCAAGATCAAGATTCAGCAACTCCATTGCTACTTTTTCACCTCAAATGTTTTCAGAAATGTATTTTAGTGGACTGTTTTGGAGAAAAAATAGTTTATGAACAGTCCACTATATTATTATGTCTTGCCAAAAAACTAATGAACCGCAGTCAGTCGTTCCTCTTCTTGTTAATCCCATTGGCCATCTATCTCACCTACAGTACCATATATACTGCATTATAACGACATCTTCATTGAGGACAGTTGTGGGAAGTTAGGTGCGTTTGTTGAATCCAATGAGGCACACTCGTACGAGCCCTTTGTTCAAAAAAGTGAGAGAAATTCATGATAATAATATGAAAATGTTCTTGCATGGGGCCTAATTAATATATATTTAAATTTTTTTATAGCATGCATTCTGACATGGCCTCACAACGCATCATTCCTTTATGCTCTATAGAATTAATTCATATGAGTGTGTCCATGAAATGCCCTTGAAAATGAATGCAAACAGGAGGAAGATTATCGGTGATATTATCATCTATTATTACAATGGCCCCATTCCAGTGTGAGCTTCATACACATTACACCGTTCTCTAAAATTGTGTTCTGTGATTGAAGATGATTTTTTCAGCAGGGTACTGTAGTTAGGGTGTCACACCACGCAATCCATTTTACAGTTATCACCCCAGGACTCAATGACATCTGAGCCATATGGTCCTGATATCACTGATTCTGCCCTAGAAGGATATAAATAGGGTTGGAAAGTTTCTATTTCTATGGCTATAAATGGGTAAATGAGGTTTTCGCAAAACTGGATCAACCCGTCAGGAAAAAAATAGGGATCAGTCTCAGAATTGAAAGAGTAACAGTACTCCCGGTGGCTGTTTCTCATTTGAATAGAGCAAAATAAATGCAAAACCAAAACCAGTAGTTTTAGTTCAGTTTCCTTGTCTCTTCCTTTGTGTTTTTCAAATTTTACTTTTTGGTCTGCTTTTTGGAAGTTCTTATCCAGCTCCATGTACCGTAAGTGTGAGTCTACACCTAACAAAACTGGTTCAAAATCCCACGTGGCTAGACCATATGGTATTTTGAACAGTGGAAAACAACAAGCAGTTTGTATCTGTTTTTTGAGTTCCATTTGGAGATGAGGGGATTTTCCATTACACTGATGAGGTAATAGAGAAGAAAGAGATGAGAAACATATTTTCAAAGTGCCACCATATTAACATTCCTGTTCTCTTTTGTTAATGTTGCACAAATTAGATTTCTGCTTTGATGGTGGCAAATATTGACAAATATTATAGATAGGTTATTCCCATAATTTATGTCAGTAATAACTACAGTGTATGGGGATAATATTCAGGTTTAAAATTGAAAACATGATTATTCTTGTTATTACAATGCAATGTTGTATCATTTGTTGAGTTAATCTGCTCTGTGCTCGGCAAGTGTTTTACTGTAATCATTCTTTCATGAAAAGCCTGCCATTTCTCATATACACACTTCCTTTTTTGCTCTCAAGCACTCATTATATTAATCTTTTTTCTAATGTTATTATGGTATGATGTATTATATAAACAAAAGCATATATTAGTAGAACCTGTTGCACCACAAGTAGATTCATACAGTGCTGTGAACAAATATTTGCCCTCTTCCTGATTTCCTCTGTTATTGCATATTTGTCATAGTGAATGGTTTCAGATCTTTAGATAAAATTCAATATTAGACAAAGGGAACCTGATTAAACACAAAACACATTTTTAAAATATTGCAGTTACTTAATGAAAATTTTTATCCAAGAACAATATCACTTGTGAAAAAGTCCCCCCCCCCCCCCCCCCCCCCACTCCTTAAACTGGTTGCACCACCTTCACCAGCAATAACTGCAACAAAACATTTTTCTGATAATTTGATATTTTGAGTTTTCCGCATCCCTGTGGAGGAATTTTAGCCCAGCCTTCTTTGCTTTAATGCAGACAAATCCATTTTCAAGCATAAACTGCTCTTTTCAGGTCCTGCTACAGCATCTATTGGATTCAAGCCAGGACTTTGACTATGCGCTCCAAAACTTTACTGCAGTATTCTTTAGCTGCAGCTCACAGACAGATGGCTGGACATTCTCCTTAATTGTCTGGTACAGTGCAGAACTCATGGTTCCTTCAATAATGGCATGTAGTCCAGGTCACAAGGCAGCAAAGCATCCCCACACCACCACACTACCTCCATCATGTTTGAGTGTTGGTATGATATTTTTACTGTGAAATGCTGTATTTGCTTTTCACCAGACATAATGGGACCCATATTTTCCAAAATGATTACTTGTCTGTTCATAGAACATTATCCCAAAATGTTTGGGGATCATCCAGGTACTTTTTACAAATGTGTGATGAGCACTGACTTTCTGTTGGTTAGCAGTAGCGTCTGCCCTGCTACTCTCTCATTAATCCCATCTTTGCCCAGTCTCTTTCTTATTGGAGAGTCATGAACACTGACCTTGGCTGTGACGACAGAGGCCTGCAGGTCATTGTATGCTCCTTTTGACCTTTTGAGACTCCCTCGATGAGTCGTTGCTGCGCCCTTTAACAGAACTTTGCCAGGCAAGAGTCACCACTGTTCCAAGTATTCTCTATTTTGAGATAATTGCTTTCACTCTTATAAATGACTTTCAACCTTATTAATGACTTTGTTACCCTTCACAACTTTTTTCTCGCATCTCTTCTTGAATGTCCTTTGATCATGGTCTAAGTACTAAATCTATCACTTTGCAATTTGTCTGAATTAAAGCAGTTCTGAAATGAACTGTGGGCAAAAATTCCACCACAGCGAGTGTTTGCCGTTATTGCTGTTAAAGGGGATGCAGCCAGTTAAGTTGAAGGGGGCCTTTTTCACATTAAGTGTGACAAGTACGCAATAATGCAGGAAATCATGAAGCCAATATGTTTTCACGGCGCTCTCGCTTTGCATAGCAAACATGGCAGTGATACGGCCAGGGAGAGAAGACCTGCATTGTGTTCAGCACTGACTGGTTTGTGATTTAGCTTTTTTATTAGCAACTGCGGAATCACTTAAACTGTATAGCCTATACGGCAGATAGAGCTTTCTGGAATTAACTTGGTGTTAATCTAATGGTTACATTTTCGTATTTTCCACAGCTCTGTGAAAGAGTATGAAAATGGTCCCAGCTAATGTTGCTCAAAGGCTCATTTGGCGGACCATATTATATTTTAACTGCAAGTCACTGAAATATCTTAATATCATTTGCTTCACTGACCTGGGATCAGCATTTGTGGTGGCCTTGTCAGGGCACATGTTAGCTGTGTTGTTGTGGTAAGTTGAAGGTTACTCACTTCTGCTGGTACACAACACACACACACACACACACACACACACACACACACCCACCCTGACTACACACACACAGACTACACATGCACACAGGCACATGCATGCTCACGCACACGTGCGCGCGCACACACACACACACACACCCGGACTACACACACACAGACTACACATGCACACACACACATACACACACAGGATCCTGCTACCTGTCCTTCCTGAACATGTATTAATTTGGCTCCTGCCTCTTGCATTTATGACACAAAATTAGCATGAATGTTTATATGTGGTACTTTATGCGTTCACAATATTCACAGTGCGCCACTGGCAGCCATTACAGCAGAGTCCTGCTGTCCTAAAGGTTATTCACTGCCAACCTCTGCTGCGCCAGTTTTGAGTTTGGCAGGTACAGCCGACGTACCTTCAGAGAAATGCTTCCAGCTGCTCCTGCATTACTCATTGCCCTCTCACTGCTGTGCTTCTGCTGTGCAGTCCTTTAGCCCAGAAAGATATTTCATCCTGTTTTAGAGTTTATTTTCAGGCAGAGATGCGACTGGGACCACAGCAAGTCCCCGAAGCTTTAGGGCAGATCTCTCTCTCAGAACAGGAGCTGAGGCTAACTGTGAGCCAACAGCCTCAGAGATTATTAGTGTCTGAGACTGTTGTCTAATAATACTTATTTTATCTAGGTTTACATTAGTTGTTTTAATAAATTGATATTAAGTTTTCTTTTTCTGTCCAGAGCAGACCTTTTTCTTTGGTTTATATTTGGGTTAATTCACATGACAACGTGTTTGTTTGAGTGGGTTAGGCTATGCATGCTTTATCTATGTTGGTGCGTGTATGCGTGTGTGTGCACATATACACTCACTGAGCACTTTATTAGGTAGACCTGTTCACCAGCTTGTTAATGCAAATATTTCATCAGCCAATCATGTGGCAGCAACAGACCAAATGTCAAAATGGGGTAAAAACGCCTTGTTAATGAGAGACGTCAGAGGAGAAGGGCCAGACTGGTCAAAGCTGACAAGGTGACAGTAACGCAAATAACCACACGTGTCAACAGTGGTGTGCAGAAGAGCATCTCTGAACACACACCACATCATAACTCTAAGTGGCTACAGCAACAAAACACCATTACATCTAATAAATACCTTATAAAGTGCTCACTAAGTGTACACTCGTGTGTGTGTGTGTGTGTGTGTGTGTATGTGTGTTTTTTTAACTTACAGCATACCCTCCTTGAACTACCCTCCAGATACACCGTCCTGGGTCATATAGTTAGCTTAAGTTGTCATTGGCATGCAGATTTGAGTCAGTCATGGGAGAATTTGCCAAGATTGCCACAAATTACCACGGTGAAAGAATATGCCTCTGATATTTCATAAAGCAGCGTTAAAATTCCGTCTTGTGAATGTGAAAACGTAATGTTTATGGAACAAGAGACAGCACACTGGCCCAGTATTTTTTTCTTGAGAGAATCACATCTCTTCACTTGTTTGTGAGTTATCGGTCGATGGCGCATGATTGCTTGTCACATTACGGGAGCCACAAAACTTTCCCCTCCTGACGCTTCCCGAAACAACGCTCCATCTGCCCAGAATGTGCCGGGTTTGTCCCGGGTGAAGGCACAAGGGTGTAAGCGTGCACAGGTGTATGCTTTACTGTTCTCTATCTATCTGTCTGTCTGTCTGTCTGTCTGTCTGCACCGCGTGAAAACACACGTCGCTGTGACATTGCTATACTATTCTTGAAATTCCTCTTCAAAGGATTGTAGCAGCTAGCCTGACCTTCTTGCCTGACCAGGATAATTCATCTGGTCATTCTAGCTTGACCTTTCCCACATCGCAGGTAAGAGTAAAACAATTATGAAATTTTGATAATCATTCCTTCTGAATTTTGAGATTAGTGGAGGCAGAAACTCTAACACTGGGTGTTTTCTTTTGTGACCAGGCTTGATACGGTGCTTAATAATATTTATCTTTTTGGCAAACTAAGCTGTAGGTACACTTTAGTGGTCGGAAAAGGCGAGCATTGCTGGGCTGAATGGCCTCTTCTCGCCGTTATGTTATCTTATGTTATTAAACTGAAGATTGGAAATGTCAGCTATTGACAAAGCTGGGAATTGCAGAGTAGATTTTATATTCAAATCAAAATTTTAGAATGGATATACACAGGCTCACCTTATATCTCTGCAAGTATGCAGCTGCACAGTGGAATATGAGCTCTCTGCTTTCATTAAAATCACTGGATGAAGAGAACATTACATACCCACAGTTCCTTCCGGCAGTGTAGATCCTGTAGCTTGTTGCACATGAAAATTATCTGCGCTAGCAGATACATATTGGTTTTCATCGCCAAATATCTTCAAAAGAAATATATCTCTGTCTATCGAGACGATAGCTTCATCTTTACAGGTTCAGCTGACATGATCAAACAAGCCCCACACATATGTGTGTGTGTGTGTGTGTGTGTGTCTGAGAGTGTATACTGTGTGTCTCTATGTGTTTATATGCAAGTCAGAATGGACTTGTGTTTGACTCTGTGAGTGGGCAGCTTTATCCTGAACCTGTGCTGTGAATTCATATTTATCCTATGTTACGCTCTGTGAGTTACGCTCTGTGTGTAACACTGAGTTATGCTCTGTGAGTTATGCTCTGTGTAACACTGAGTTATGCTCTGCGAGTTACGCTCTGTGAGTTACGCTCTGTGAGTTACGCTCTGTGTGTAACACTGAGTTATGCTCTGTGAGTAACACTGAGTTATGCTCTGTGAGTTATGCTCTGTGTAACACTGAGTTATGCTCTGTGAGTTATGCTCTGTGTAACACTGAGTTATGCTCTGTGAGTTACGCTCTGTGTGTAACACTGAGTTATGCTCTGTGAGTTATGCTCTGTGTAACACTGAGTTATGCTCTGTGAGTTATGCTCTGTGTAACACTGAGTTATGCTCTGTGAGTTACGCTCTGTGTGTAACACTGAGTTATGCTCTGTGAGTTATGCTCTGTGTAACACTGAGTTATGCTCTGTGAGTTACTCTCTGTGTGTAACAACGTGTGTAACACTGAGTTATGCTCTGTGAGTTATGTTCTGTTGGTAACACTGAGTAACGCTCTGTGAGTTACACTCTGTGAGTTACGCTCTGTGTGTAACACTGAGTTACTCTGTGAGTTACGCTCTGTGTGTAACACTGAGTTACTCTGTGAGTTACGCTCTGTGTGTAACATTGTGAGTTACCCTCTGTGAATTACTCTATGAATCACTCTGTGTGTAACACTGAGTTATGCTCTGTGAGTTATGCTCTGTGAGTTATGCTCTGTGTGTAATGCTCTGTGTGTAACACTGTGAATCACTCAAAGCATAACTCAGTGATACTCACTACTGACTACCAAGTCATACACTGTGACTAAGTTACACTCTGTGAGAGTTGCACTCAGTAAGCAGTACCCCTCGTACTGTACCTTCTGTGTGAGCTATGCTCTGTGACCGGTGGCTTTTTTCCATGATCTGTCAGGGTTTACTTATATCGTCGTCCAGAACACGGCTATCATTTCTGCTCCCGGAGACCAGTTTCAAATGTGTCACTGCAATCAGTGTTAAATCAGCCATGAGAAAAGCTTTCTTTGGGCTGCGCTGTCCTGCAATGCTCATTCTTTTATTTTCCTTTCTGCACGGGATCCTGCAGGTGTTCGGCTGTAAGAGACTCCGCACCGCAGGAGCTGTAACGTGATCTGCTGCTGCTGCTGGAGTCCTTTAGTCGCGAGAGGACGGTTTTAGGGGGATGTATAGAGAGGGTTGTTATAAATTGCATACCCTCCCGTATGAACTTTCTCTCTTTGTTTCTCTGTCAAGGAGATTGCGTCACTGGAATCGACTAGAGAGCTTATCCTTTCCGGCATTACACAGCACACTACAGGGGTGTCTGCATTTTGTTATATATTGCTGTACTGCTCCTTAAACTTTTTAATATTGGGGCCCAAATTAGAGATTTAGTACCTTTCGGGGACTCCTTATAAACACATACCGGCTCAGCCTAGTGGTCTGCGGACTCTTTCCGGGACCCACCTCGTGCACTCCCGCGACCCATTTTGGCTCCCAACCCATGGCTTAAGAAACACTGCGCTATTATAATTAGTTTCCATTGAGCAATGCCCCACTGTAATTAGTCTTTATTGAGCTGTGCTATCTGCTACCTGCAGGCTGTTCCCTCTTGTGGAATTTAGAGTAAATACAGTGTGAGGAGTATGAGTAACTGAGCAGGTGTATGGATGTCCGTTCCTGGGAGCCTGATGTGTAGGTTTCATACATTAGATCCCCAGTGTTCCCATTAAATTGGGCCACTGTGAGAACTGGACAGGGAAGTGAGGGGAGATAAAGGGGGAAATGCCAGCCCCCTACTAGCATGAGGTAAACGCAAACACAATACTCCTTTGTGGGGTGAGAATCCCTCAAACAGTGGCCTGAAACAACTGCCTGACGAAAATATCTTGGAAGGAACCGTGCTGTAGGCTTATAGGTTGACTTGGTAGCAGTTGAGATGTTAAACTAGTACAAAAAGTCGAAAGTCCACCTGGGGGGAGGTAAAATATCCAAAATTAACAATAAAACTAACAAGCATAGCGTACCCTGCATAGCTCCCTCTCTGAATTGAATCCTGACTGTTTCTGCGCTAGCTTTAGCCGGCATTCCCACAAGGGGATGCACGATTGACATTTGTTAACCACCGATAATGGTAAATGCGTAATTAACCACCTTGGAGCCCCTCTGGTCAATTTCAGTCTGCCCACCCAGGCTGTGTGGAGTATGCAGTCTGAGAGCTGAGCAGATGTGCAGCACTGAGGAGAGATGCAGTGGCTGACTGTACGCCTTTCAGTGAATGAGCTCCCAGTGGAACTGACAAAGACATTACAGTAGGAGGGCGGGTCGACATTTGTGATTACTTTTTCCATATTTGGGGAGAGAATTTCAGAAGGAAAGATTATCAGCTCTAAGAGCAGTAATACCCTCACCTATTAGATAATGAAACGTAACCTAAAGAACTGAAGAATTATGCCTCGCTGTTGGTATTCCTAAACTGGGATGCTAAAACCGAATGATGAAATTGAACGATGAAATCTCATCTAAAAATTATGCATCCTGAATGCTATACCAACTTATGAGGTGAAAAAGGAAACTCTTTTTCTGAAACCTTTGGGTCTCTTTCTGGGATGTTTTGATATTGTTTCAGTTTTTGTTTGTTTTGTGATTGGTCCAGGCTGTTTTGTCTGTGATGAAGAGTATTTACATACTTGTGGCTAGTGGGGGTTTTAAAACCAAAAAATACACTTCAAACCCAGTAACTCCAAAGCAACTTGTACACTGATGTTATCTTTCTGGAAGCTGAACATGTGAACACATAACTTTTATAGCATTTATTCACAATTTTCAACATAAATATATATATTTTTACCTCATTTATGTGCCACAGGACATGTGTCCACCTGAAAATAAGATGAAACTTTAAATTCTAATGAATAGGTAGTTAGTAGGTAATAACCCCACTTCCGACCTCTGGAGACACAGCATTGCTGTATAAGCTGCTTTGGAATGACTTGATGTGTACTTTTAATGGTGCACTACTTTTTACATCCCCCCAATGCCCCGTATACCCGATATTTTAATGCTGGCTGGTCATCAGAAACTAAATCTGAATTATCCTTCACAGCATACAAAAACTGTCTCGGATGATGAAAGACATACACTGAGACTGAAATAATATCAAACAGAAAGTGAACTAGCCCTTTGTTTATATTTAACTGTGGTTTCGGTTGAGAGGGGAAATGTGTCTCTTTGTCTGCTGCATGTTTGTCAATACTAGAGTCCAAGGTCAAAGATAAGCCTGGTTCTCACAAGTTCAGGCCTTGTGCTGTGCTTTATTTATAAAGCGTTAGGGGAGGCATTGACGTGCATGTGCACCGACAATTCTCACATCTTTTACAAAAACACAATTCCAACACTATAGCTATAGCAGCTTGTGTTAAAAGACAGAGTTTATTGAGTGGGTGTGTTTGTGTGTCCAGGGCAATCCTGATCTCTGGAGTAAATAGAACAGGGTGGTGTTTGCGCACGCACGCACGCACGCACGCATATCCGCACACATGCGAGCGCCCACGTACGCACACAATCTCTGCCCCAGTGATTCGTACACATATACACTGTCACTAGCGCACGCATACACACACACACACACACACACACACACACACACGCACACACACAGGCTCTCTCTGATTAGCAGTTTTTGCAGGGTGTCTCTGCGTGACTGAAGCGCATACCCCCAGCGCTAGCGGGGTGTGAACGGATTTCTCTCTGAGTGTTGGAGCCAGCGTGCAGGTTCTGGGGAATGGGTAGAGTGCTGTTGAGCAGAGGCTCGGCTGTTGTGAGAGGTCTCGCTGAACACCACTTGAAGGCCGCAACCTGCAGGGAGGGGCCTGAAGTGGGTTAGAGACAGCCCGCAGTCAGTACACTGATGCTTATAAGACAGACAGACTCTGCCGTACTATAACCATTGGATTATACACAGAGTTCCCTCACTTCCTGCAGTCAGACTGTCACTCATATCTTTCTGTTCAGTTTATTTGCCTTTGTGTTTTGCTCCCTTGACCGAGGCATCAGGCTGGGGGGGTTTGGGGTGAAGGGGGGGGTTGCGGTTACCTTCTCTTCCTGAACGCCACCGACACAGCGGGCCGCCCCGACCCAGCCTCCCGCCTGGCTCCCAATGGCAGAGTCCCGTTGGGGGGGAAGCGGGCAGAGCAGGACGGAGAATCACAGGCATTCAGGAATTCAGACTGACCCGCAACTGACTGACCCAGAACACGGGGGAACATTCCGTCTTTCAGCGCCCCCTCCCGTCCCGGGGATTTATCCAAGGCTGCGATTGTTCATGAAGTATTTATTTACTACAGTAATTTGATCCATAGAGGCAGCTTGTGCCAGGTCTCTGTTGAAACAGATGTGTTTATCAAACTCTCCCTGCGATCGGTTGGCCTTTGTCTGCAAACTTTGCAGACTGCTTGAGCTTGACCTGCTTGTGTCACTCGAATGTGTGACCGAGCCTTCGCCTACTGTGAGTGGAACGGTGTTTTAGCCCTGCTTTGACCCACTCAGAAATGTATTTTACAGAATTACACCAAGAAATACTTTATTCATTCAACAAGGACTTCTATCAAGCAGAGAGAGAATTCAACCGTTGACTGTATTTGTGTTTACAGAATGACTCAGCTATGTCCTTGGTACATAGCTCTGCTTCAGGCCCAGTTAGAGTTATCAGGTATAATAAAATTGTCAAAGGACAATGATGTCATCACCTTCTGGGTGTAGTTTCTGGATACCAGCAGGGGCCCTGGAACAGTTACCAGGTAATTGGTTGAAGCACAAGGAGATGACCTCCAGCCTGGACCCCTCTCGGTGAACTCCATGGTCACCGTTTGAGCCTCTGTAGGGAGGCCGACTTCAGAAAGCTTCACGAAAGGTCAGCCTTTATCTTTGAAGTCTAGATGAAATGTGTTGTGTTGGAGGCCGAGGTATTTTTGTTCTCTCATCACTGGAGTTCTGGAGCTCTGTGTCCATGGCAGTTCATGGAAAGGCCAGCTGAGAATTTGTCTGCTGACACCCATTGGTCTAAATGCTAAAGTATATATATATTTGTTTTACTTTTAAATGTTATACTTTTCTTTTCATTTTATATATAATTTAATTTACTTCTAATGTAAAGTCTCTCTTTGTATCCTTCAAATAAAAAATATAGACTTTTTTAGGTGAGGCTCTAGCAGAATCCCACTGGGGTTTCCAAACCGCTCCTGCACATTGATTCAATATTTCTTCTGTGTAACTGTCCTGAATTGTACATTTGTGCAAAAGATTAAATAAAAAATTAAAGATGCTTCAGGTTCTGGCTCCCGGTGCTACTTTGCTATGCTATCACTTCGCTATGCTATCAAGATGCATATAAAAATAGCAATAACTGAGATAAAATTCCAGCTAGCCTATACCTGGTGTAAAAGAAAGAGCAGTGCGGCTTCATCAAGATCGCAATTTGAGAAGCACAAACGGACGATGCTGATGAAAGTTAAGTTGGTAGGTTCAAAGAGGTCAATAAAATCTTGAAAATGGAGGACGAGGATCAAGTGATAAATAGCCAATTGTGTACAGTCAGCAAATAGCCGGAGATGGGTACTGGGTCCGGATAAGCCAACAGGGTAGAGTAATGTCACAGGCCCCCTGCAACGGAAATACATGATGTTGCACTTAAAGCTGTTTGTCACGAAGAAGCAAAATTGTAGGACAGGCATGCAACTTCAACTGCGCTAGGCTGCTAGCTCATTATTCCTCTTCATTATACCCCAGTTTTGTCTGTTGTGACCCGTGTCCGCTAAGCCCAGCAGTGTTAATGACGTGACCTACTTCTAAACGAGCTGAGTGAGGACTGTAAGCTGTGTAATTATACCACTTTCTTTGAAACGGGAACTCAAATCTAACGAGGTAAAGACGGAAGAGAGAAATTTAACACATTCCAGATATCATCAGCTGCTCCGGAGCTAGGTAGAAGTAATATGGGTTTGTATTTCCCCCCAGAAAAAAACTCAACCTTGAACTGCAGGTTGAGTCTCATATTATCTTGATCTGGACAGGTGCCAGCATACGCTTTTGACATTTGTTTTGACATTGCGGTATAGCAGTGGTTGCAAGTAATGCAATGTACAGTAAAGTGATGATACCTGCGGTGACTGGTGTATTAATGGAAAAGCAGTGATGCTTGCAAAAGCAATGGCAATAATTGTGTCTATGGTGTTATTAAAAGTTGCTTGCTATCTTTATTAGATGGTCTGTGGTTTTATTTGAAATATTTATGATGTGTGTCTGGACGTCAGTCCGTCTCTGTGGTCTTAGTTTTTGTGAGGTGATAGCCAATGTTCTTATGCAGAGTGACCGACAGAGGTGAGGAACATCGGTGTTAGCGTGTGTCAGGATGGGCTTATTTGAAAGCTTTATGAGTCTCAAAGCAGCACTGTCTGCTGTCGTTGCTACTGTAGTAGTAACTGTTGTTACTACTATTGTGGCAAATCACACCAGGAGCCACATGCAGAGACATACGAGCAGGTCTGGTAACACTACAAATATACAGGCTTTTCATTGTTTTGAAAGATGTGGTTAGCAATCGCCGCTGTCCTCCTGTGCCCTGTGTTGTGATTACCTCCTCTTGGCAAGGGGAAGCTTTATGAATGCACATACAATGATGTAAGCAGCTCCATTTTGAGCTCTGTTAGTGTTTACTGCGATTGCACCCGGGTGACGTGCTGTCGAAAGCATCTAATGATGAAGCTCAGGTCCAGGTTACTCCAGCTGGGAACCTATAAATGGTAAAAGTGTTTTTTGGCTGCAGATGAGGAAAGGAAAATTGGATTTCAGCATATCTGCAGCTGCTGCAGCAGACCTGGGTCAGATACGTAATTGTTTTGGATTCAAATACTTTTCTGTGCCCTGTTGATCTTGCCTGGTGGAATTGAGCCAACCAAGAGGACCGGGCTTGCACTTTTTGAGAGTGTTTCATAGGTTCCAATGCACCAGATAAGCTCAGTAAAGCTTAGAACATGTTTTTGAATTCGAAATAATGACGTATTTGACGCAGGTCTGGGCTGCAGGGCTGGCCTTGACCACAGTGGGAGTCGGACAATGGTCTCTACAGCTGTGGGGATATCGGAATGCCCTGTGTTGTACTGGGAGACTGTGGTCGAGAGTAACAGAGTCTGTGTTATTACATTACATTATTGGAGAAAGCCGCTGTGTATGTTTTTTTGTGTGTTATTGCATGCTTGTGCACGCGTGTGTGTGTGTGTCTGTGTGTGTGTGTGTGTGTGTGTGTGTGTGCACGCGTGCCTATGTATGTGTGTCATGTCATGGTCAGTTACTGACTCGGTCAATGCTTTCTCTTCACTGACTAATTCCCTGACTAATGCTGAAAGAGGAGATGATTCCTGGAGAGTGTGTGTCATTGGACTTGCTGGCTGTCGTGTACACATGCCATATATGTTATTGTGTGGCTGTGGTGAATGGGTGTGAACTGCTGTGATTAGTTCCCGATTGAGTGTTGGTATGTGGAGACTCCGGGTCACTGTGCCTGTGAGGCACTAATCATTCACTCTTTCTTCCTCACTAATTATTACATCACTTCCTGTGTGGGAGATTTCTGAGAGTTTTGCTGAGGTTAACATCATGTTGGGTTAATAGCATTCCCAGGACCTGGTGCTATTCAGTAAATGTTTGTGTGTGTCTGTGTGTGCGCGCATGTGTGCATGCCTGCGTGCGTATGTCTACCTGATGCAAGTGTCTGTGAGTGTATTTGTGTATGCGAGCATGTGTATGAATGCGTTTGTGTGTGCTTTCATAATTACATGCATGCCTGTCTGCGTGTGCTTGTGCTTGGGAAATTCTCTGTAGCATAGATTTGGACTTCTTTTTTTGTGCTTGAATAATTGTGTTGAGTACGTGAGCATGTTGCCTGTGTGTGTTTTCCAATTTCAATCGCAGAGTGTGTGTTTAGGCATGAGTCAAGATGAAGGTCCTACTGCAGTACTGTGTGTTTTCTCTGTAAGGGAATAGGCATCTTAAACCTGAACCTGGCCTACAGGTTGAACTTGTAGTCATTAAAAGGGGCTCTGTCGCAGAGAAATGATTGACAGCCTGCTTCTCTGGGGAAACCCGCATGCTAGAATCATGAGGAGGGGTGGAAAGAACTTTCCGGCTCAGATTTCTCATCCCGCGTCACTAATTAAAGAAGTGGCTGCATTACAGATGATAATCCCATGTTAGCTTAATCCCAGCTAGTGTTTAATACAGACAGGGCAGATTAGACTCTTTACGGTCTGTTTATCTGCCTCTTTCTTTATTTTGCTTCTGTGGTAGGTCCAGGTGGATTATGGGATTATGGTGCTGGGTAAAATAAACGGAATTAATACACAGCAGGGTGCTGCTGCCTCTTGACTGACAGCTCCCCCAGGTTGAGCGTCTGTCCTGCCTCAGGAGTCCCGAGGTTCATGTGGTTGCTAAATCCTGCTTGAGCAAAAACAGATATGTAGATAGATAGATAGATAGATACATAGATATGTAGATAGACACATAGATAGATATGTAGATCGATAGATACGTAGGTAAATAGATTGTATTCCCAGTCAATGCCTACTTAATAATACAGACATACAGTACATCACCACTTAACAAGGGTATCTATACAGATAGCCCTCCAAACAAAACCAGGACTAACAGATAAATCCAACAGCACATAAATTGGAGACACAGGAGATGCAGGCAAAAAGGTCCAGAGAAACCGGCTCCAGAGGGGGTGGGGGGGCTGGAGGGCATTGATGTTCTGTGTGTGGATAACACACCTGCGTCGTTCACTTGGCTACAGAGGATTCTGGGGATTGGAGGCAGTGTTGGACAGCAGTTATAGAGCCACCTTATGGAGCCACAATAGAGCGGCAGTCACAGCAGATCCAAAGTCATGTTAGATCCACATCAGCTGCATGCTGTACTCGTGGAGCACGAGGGCAGAATACAAAGGAACAGATAAGGGTTCTTACCCCACTGAGAGGAACCGGAGCGTGAAATGGGGCTTTTCCTGAATGTTGTAACCGCTGTAAAAGGCTGGAGTCTGCCTACACACAGGCTGGCCTCAGTACTCAGTAATGGCACTAACTCGATCGGCAGTCACGCATTAGGAGTGGTTTACCGTCTTCCTGCGTATGGGTGTGTGTGCTTGTGTGCATGCCTTCTTCTGCTTATATATGTATGAAGGAAAATACCCAACACACTACAAAAAAGGACCAAGTAGTTGCTCAACAGCCAGGACAAATGGGGTATAAGTGACTCCTTACCTGGACAACTCGTTGTTTCATTTAAATTCCAATGTACTGGAGTAGAGTCAAAAGAACAGAAATGGCACCTCTGTCCATATACGTATGGACTGCACCGTATATGCGTATCTGAGAAAGAGGGAGAGACAGAAGTAGCTACTCTTTCAGTTGTAAAAGCCTGTTCCAGGCTGACCCAGGGTCCTGCGTGCCTGCAGTGCTGCTATCCCAGCCCAGCTGTTTCTGAAAGCTTAACGGAGTGCGATAATCCCTGAACGTGATCTGATGCAGGGGATGAGGGGGGGTCCATTCACCCTCTCCTGTCCCACTCCAGGGGCGGATAGGCCACAGAGCAGCTCAGAGTAACTTCCGTGGCTGCAATTTAAACTCAACCAATTCAATAACGGAAACATAAATTCCCAAAGATTGAGAGGAAAAAGGCTTGTTTGTACGTTTCTGTACCGGAAAAGAACACTTAAAAAACTGCTGTCTCAGAAATGCCTTTGGAGTAGGGCATTGATGAATTTCGTGTCAATTCTGTAACATCTCCAGAGGCAACTTAATCAACAGCCTCCTGGCTCCATGCCTTCATGAGCATATTAGCCCAAATTCCCTCTGATTAACGGCACGGTGATCTGGGAGTCACAACCCCACTTCCTGGAGTGAAATGAGAGTGTTTTTCCTGCTGTCAGGGAGTCCCTCAGCCTGAACTGATGAGGAAAACAACTGGCATACACACGTGAACAGACACACAGACACGCACACACACTCAGAAACACATGCGCACACACACGTGAATGCACACACAGAAACACACATGCTGAAATGCACACAGAAACACCCACACACAAAGGGAAACACCCATACATACATACGGTAGCATAGAAACACATGCACAGCGCACACATAGAAACACATACAAAAACAAACAAACATGTATGTGCACAGACCCCCCCCCCACACACACACACACACACACCCACACATACACACACACACACACACACGCACACAGTGTACAGGTCTGCAGTACCTGAGATTAATTATGCAGTGTGTTAGTGAGAAGTACCCACTAAAGCGCCTGCGTTAAAGGGCAGAACGAGCACTCGTGTACAAGCGCGTCTGCGATATCGTGGCTCGGCGGTGCGAGTGAGATTTTGTGAATGAAAAGCGACAGTTAAGTGCACATCGCCGAGCCTCGCCCTCTCCCCCACGCTCTCAGTGCCCAGCTGTGGCGTCTCGTGCTCTTTTAAGAGAGCCGCACGTGCCTCCGTTCTCCTCCGACCCGTCGGTCCGGAGGAACAGGCTCCAGCGTGACGGTGCTCCGGCCTGCGGCGCACGTTCCCGTTCCGCCCCCCCCCCCCCCCCCGCCCCCCGCGCGGCCCGGAACGCCGGGGTTTTCCGACTCGGGACGAAGGAATGCGGCCCGGTGCGGCGGCCCCGTGGCGTGCCCCGTCTGTCACCCGAATAACCTCGGCGGGAATGCTGGCTTTCCGCGGAGAATGCGGGACGCTCTGCCAGCTTGCTGACACAATTAAGCGCAACGCCTTATAAGGAAGCGCTCTCTTAAGTAGCAGTGCCTCTCGTGGATCTGCCGAGGATCCTGCACCACGAGACACTCCTTAACCAAATGAAGTTCTCCGCCTTTTTCTAGAAGTATGACGGTCACCGGGCCATTGCTGAAATTCTTGTCGGGTTAGCGCTGTACACGCAACCTGATGTAATTACCTGGGAAACACAGCGCAATTCACCTTACCAATGGACACAAAATAATTCAATTTAAGCGGTTCAGGTTGAATACCATTATGCTGAAGACAGACCTGGGTTCAAATAATATGTTTTTTGGATTCAAATACTTTTCTGTGCTCTATTGATCTTGCCTTTGAGCCTGCCAGGAGGAGTGGGCGGGGTTTTCATTTTTGGAATTATTTTGTTTGTTGTAATGCCCCAGGCACGCTTAGTCAAATGCAAAGAAATACAAAACAAACATGATTTGAACCCTGGTCTGGCTGAAGGGAAATAGGGGTCTCCCATCTCTCATTCCAGCCTGGACCTTTATTTATGAGTGCAGTTCATGAATCTCTACTTGGCAGGGATGCTATTTATATACACTGTAGTACCTTGTGTGTTTTGTGAAGCTTTAGTTTTTCTCTCTCTTTCTGGGCCTGGGGTGACTTGGTACACTCTACCCCGCCTCATTGACTCAGCAACAGGAAGAGGGCAAGGAAGACAGAAATTCCACTTCCTGTGGAACCGGCCGACATTCCTCTCAATGGAACGGGAAATGCCAGTGGCAGTGGACACAGCCCATGTGGTGTGAATGAAAGATATGCCACCATTCTAGAGATATACAAAAATTCAGTCTGTATTTCTTTTTCTCTTCCTTTTCCAGTGCTTTCTCTCCTTTTTTCTTGTTTAAATATTGCTGTCTAACTCTCTAAATTACTTGCAATCGCTTGTTTCCTTGGTAGAAAAGTTGTGGGAGTAGTTGGAACTATAGTCCTACAATTTAATTTATGTGTGAAGAAAAAGCTTCCATATTGCATGCAGGAGTCAGTCAGTGAGTCCTGACACTGTGGCAGCATTCTCAAGGGCCAACAGAGCAGAAAGAGCCACAGACCTTCTGGAGTCATTCTGCTATTCTGGAACCTTCTGGGGTAATCCTGCTATTCCAGAACCTTCTTGAGTCATGCTGCCATTCCAGAACCTTCTGGAGGCATGTTGCCATTCCAGAACCTTCTGGAGGCATGCTGCCATTCCAGAACCTTCTGGAGTCATGCTGCCATTCCAGAACCTTCTGGAGGCATGCTGCCATTCCAGAACCTTCTGGAGGCATGCTGCCATTCCAGAACTGTCTGGAGGCATGCTGCCATTCCAGAACCTTTATAAGGAGCAGCACTTCTTGCCCCACTTGGGAACAAACATGATCACATGCTTCCAGGCAATTTAAAACATGCGGTTGTAAATGCTATGTGCTTCAGCTGTAGTTATCCTTTCACAGATGCACGGAGGAGGCACAAATGTCTATTCAGAATAAGTGATAGAAGGGGGAACAATGTAAAAACAAAATAAAACAAGCTCTCATAATGATGTGATTCTTGCTGTACTGGCCCATTTTACACAAAGGCAGGTTCACCAGTTAACATGTTATGTCCGCCTTACTGAAGAGCGCTTAATTACTTCAGGGCCTTGTTTCCGAGCAAGCTTCACAAGCTCCTCATTACACCCCGAACAGCTCTGCATTTTTAATGCTACACCTCATTAAATCCAAGCACTTGCCCTGTTCTGAATTCCAGTGTTTTCAATTTGACGTAAATTTGACAGGTGTTTGACAGGTGTCTTGCGATAGCTTAAATCCAAGCCCAGGATTTGTCAGAGAATCATAAAGAAACTTCTTAAAAAACGACATCTTCCACATTTCATCCTATTTTTCCCCTGACAGCTTTTTTTTTTCTAGAAAAGGGTCAGTTACAACAACATGCACACGTTCTGTGTATTCTTTCAGCGCATGAGAACATTTGCGGTCTGCCTCGTCACTGTTCCTTGGTTTTGCAATATTGTGTGCCTCTTTGGCTCGGTGCACAATATTGTGCGTCTGTAAAGAAACCGTAATAACCGCTCCCCTCCAAGGTAAATTAGCTTTTGTACTGCGACCTGCAGGGCTGTGTGGTTCATCCTGATCAACCGCTACATCCTGGAAGTGTCAGGCTTCCTTGCAAGCCGTGATCCCCGAACCTCGTTTTCCAGCCTTGAATTAATTCTGCCCGTGCGTGCTCCGTGGGGGTGAGCCACGAGGAGCTAAAGCTATAATGGGTAAGATTTTTGTGTTGAAACATTGTTACAAGACCATTGTAAATCCCTTCCTATCATAGAAAAAGGCTCACTGACATGTTGACTCACCCTCTGCCTGTGTTTATAGTCCTTAAATCCGGGTTTCAAAATATACAGTTGACGGGCCGGCACTCTGTACCAAAACATTGTATAACAGTACAATAATTCAAGCTCATTCATTGAAAATTGGTTCTAATTGCCACAGCAACAACATTAGCACGTTTACAGAGAAGGGGGAGGGATAAACAGTGTTGTGGTTTGAAGGTGTTGCTGCTATTCCTCTCTTGACCGTTAGAAGTCCGACATTATCCATTGTACCTTTAAAGGAGCGTTAACCGTATCTGCAGCTTGTTTCACTCACACTCGTTCTGCGTTCGCTGTCCGCTTTCAGCCTGTTCCGGAAAGGGTTTGGAAGTAAAGTGGGTTGTTCAGTATCGTTGTGTAATGGCTGCTGCCAGTGAGACAGGCGCAGGTGCGTCTACGTGCGTCTGTGCCGTCTGCTATTCCCACCGCGGCCTCGTCCGGCTGTGACGTCACCGGCGCGTCAGGCTTCCGTGTGTCCGATGCGTTTGATCTGAGGGCTTCGTTCTGGGGAACGACGGGCTGTGTAATTATAGGCGGATCAGCGGAAGCAAAACCGCAGAGATGAGAGCGCTTCCTCGTTAAAGCTCGGTAATTAAGAACCCGGGGCCTGCCGAGCATGCTTTATTAATGATACAATGGAATCAACCAAAGTCTTACATTTTCTTTTCTAAAAAACCTAAAAAACAGGTTCCACATATACAGTATAACGCTTTAAAATTGCATTACTCTATTGGCTGCCTATACTATGACCGAAAGGCAATATAGTCTTTGACTGTTATGACCAAAAGGCTATACAGTATAAACCAGCTATGACCAGCTTTGAGTCTGTAATAGTGTGACACCTTGGCCTTTGTCCCATGGCCTTTTGGGTGATTACCCCTAAGATGCTAACTCTACACGTTGTTGATGATGTTTTCCGCTGTTGTCGATAAAGGCCTGCGAGCCCCCAGCGTGCGTTTCTCAGCGTGGAGCGTGTCCGCTTCACCACATATGGTCGAGGCCGGGCTCTGCTCTACAATAAAAACCTGAGCCCATGAATCACTGCAGGCAGATAGTGCGTTTAAGAGGCATCTGGCGAGGAGGTCCGCCCGGAGATAAAATCCCAGCCAACGGTTTTGATTGGACGCGGCAAACTTTTATAAATCAGCTTTGACACCGTCTTAAATTGGTCGGTGTGTCCGACTGACCGTTTCTAGGGGTTAATTTTCAAAGGCCAAATGGCTTTTCCCAACTATAACTTCAACTGACAAATGAAGCTTCGTTTTGGTCTTCAAGTTAAGTGGTGATTCAGATGTAGCCTAGTCATTTCAAAAGGAAGGTCCCAGTGGTCTTTAATGACTGTTATCTTACTGCAGATGGTTATATGACACATACCTGGCATTCAGGAGCAAAGCATTGTATTATCGTATTGTTGTTGTATTGTATGTGTTTTGTTACATTGCTGTATTCTCAGGACTCCGTTGTAAATAGGAGCTTTGCTCCCAGCTGGCCTCCCTGTGGTAAAATAAAGGTCTCTACAGCTGAGCTCTTAATGTGAGGTGTGTAGGTTGTAGAGATATTTTAGAGTATTTCATAGATTGCAATATACCAAACAACCTCAGTAAAGTGTGGAAATGTATTTGAATCAAAGCAATTACGTATTTGACCAAGGTCACACAGACACACACATACAAATAAATACACACACACGCACTCACTCACATAAACACACACACACACACACATACTCACCCTCACATTCACACACATACACACACACACACACACACACACTCACACTAACACTCTCACTAACACATACACACGCGCACAAACACACGTACGCACTAACACACACACACACACACACGCACACACACACATGCACTCTCTCACACACACAAACTCACACACACGCACACACGCACACACACACACACACACTCACACACACACACACACACTCACGCTCACACACTGCTCTCGTTCAGGTCCCCTGCAGTAATTGCAGGGGGCAGGAGGACAGCGGAGGGAGAGAGGACAGCTTGAGGACAGGAGGGGCACAGAGAGGCGGGGGCGGGGGGGTAGTGTGCTGAAGCAGTGTTAGTGTTGCGTTTACCCCCCCCTGCTGGCCACCCCATCCAAGTCTTTCAGTTTAAGTTTACAAAGTGTAGCGAACAAATGGGCCATGTCCGACACAGGCTGGTAACTGCTGTGTCCTCAAATGCATATAAATAGAGACCATTCACCATTCACCATTCATCCATTCTATTCATTTTATGTATAGCAGCAGTAGGCAAGAAGGCTGTTTTACATACGGTCAAGGATGCCCTATAGCAGGATTGATCTGTACATGTTAGTGATGTGTTTTCTTGCATATTCCATCAGTCTTCTGCCAGCGTGAGGTTCCCTAGCCTCTTTGTCAAACACCTTCTCAAACAATTATCCCGCAATTATTCGCGCCTCCTCAATAATCCAAGTTAATTAAGTAATTACCACTAATTAAGCAGAGCTGATGATTGACAGCAATCTTTGTCAATTGTCAGCTTGACTTGACTTGCTGCAGTGTTTTTAAATGTTGTACAGGGGCATGGTAGCCTTTTTTTGTGGAAAATGCCCACATTAAAAGTGAGAGCAGTTACATAACATTTGACTTGGGCAAAAATGTTCCAAAGAATTTAATTCATCCATCCATCCATCCATCCATCCATCCATTATCTGAACCCGCTTATCCTGAACAGGGTCGCAGGGGGGCTGGAGCCTATCCCAGCATACATTGGGCGAAAGGCAGGAATACACCCTGGACAGGTCGCCAGTCCATCGCAGGGCACACACACCATTCACTCACACACTCATACCTACGGCCAATTTAGACTCTCCAATCAGCCTAACATGCATGTCTTTGGACTGTGGGAGGAAACCGGAGTACCCGGAGGAAACCCACGCAGACACGGGGAGAACATGCAAACTCCGCACAGAGAGGCCCCGGCCGACGGGGATTCGAACCCAGGACCTTCTTGCTGTGAGGCGGCAGTGCTACCCACTGCACCATCCGTGCCGCCGAATTTAATTCATGACTCCACAAATTAACTAATCGTGCTCTTCAATCAAGACTTGTTGAATTAGATGTCTTTGTACTGAGCTAAAACAAAAGCCTGCTCCCACACCAGCCCTTTTTGGATAAGATTGGACATCTTTATATGGATGCATCTTTCTTTTTGCTGTGGTGGCCATCCTGGTTCTGTAGAGCCACAGAGTTTGCTGGTTTTGGTTTTTCGTTAAGACCAGCTAACTGTGTAATCGACTGCCTGACCTGATCAGTTTTGCTGCTCAAGAGCAGAGTAACAACGAAAGCCACCAGACCCTGCAGCTCTCCAGGACCAAATGGTTAAATGGTAAATGGTTGGCATTTATATAGCGTCTTTATCCAAAGCGCTGTACAATTGATGCTTCTCATTCACCCATTCATACACACACTCACACACCAACGGCGATTGGCTGCCATGCCAGGCACCGACCAGCTCGTCAGGAGCATTTGGGGGTTAAAAGTATCAGAGATATGCATTCCATAGCATGTTCACTTTCCATCCTGACTCTCCCGTTAATTGATCATCACCTTGTTTTTATAAATGTACCAATGAGACACTAAGCCATATGATTAGTCACTTGACTGTGAGGGTAGAGTGCCTATGGGGACAGCTTGAGGATAACCATTGAAACACTAGTTTAAATCCCTGCAGGTCACATGATGGGGGACAAACTGGTTCACAGTGCTCTAGTGCAGTAGTGGCAGTTCCTTGGGTCAAGACCTCTCAACTGTTAGCCACTCTGTTTCTTTGTATCATTGGCTCTAGATGTTGCCTGTGCATGTGTGTGTGTGTGTGTGCGTGTACATGTGTGCGCTTGTCTGTGTGAGGGATGGGCACATGATCTTTACATTATTGCCATTTTGGCAGACGCTCTTATCCACAGTTGATTAGACTAAGCAGGAGACAGTCCTCCCCTGGAGCAATGCAGGGTTAAGGGCCCAACGGCTGTGCGGATCTTATTGTGGTCTCACCAGGATTAGAACCACTGACCTTGCGTGTCCCAGTCATGTAACTTAATCACTACGCTACAGGCCGCCCCCTAGATGCATTCTCAATGCATCTCACAAAAGTAATGAATGTCTTAGGCTACACATTGTAGCCTTCCTTTTAACCTGTTAAAAGGTTTTTCTGGTGCAAGTTGGCTCTTTCTAATGTGGCTACAGTTCACTACAGTACGTCACAGGTGAAACTCTGGGTAAGTTTATGCTGGGCCTGCCTGAGTTCTTCAACGTTTAAAGGCAGTTACAGAGAGTAGCGCGTTGCTTTTCACGTTCATTTCCTGACTTGGTGCACGGACATGTCGCAGTTAATAGTATGCAAAACGAGAACATGATTCTGGTGAATTATTGAACAGAATCTGAGTGTACCGCTCATGCAATATGCATGGACCATCAGGTGGAGCCCAGCAGAGGCAAAGGGATCCTGCTCCGCAGTCTCGCCTGAGGCTAAAACGTTCTCGCAGCGTTCCTGGAATGTTATGTCAATGTTATAACATTGGCACTACATTGCAGCAACATTGTGGGAACATTTAGTGTTCGCTGCTGATCTGCTGACTAACATGCTGATTAGCACTGGTCTGGAGTCAGTTCTGTGGAGGCTGGAAGAATGTTTCTACAAAAGAGAGGTGTTTGGCCTTTCTGTGGTGAACTGCAGAAGCTACTGTCTGTTGCCATAGTAAATATATAATTACATTTTATAAATGTAGTCGTGAAGTTACTTTGTTGTTACTTGAAACATTCTTTATGACTGACTTTATGAATGAAACATTCTTTATGACTGAATATTTTTAAAGAAGGAAGTCTCCGTGCTTTCAGCTCAGTCACGCTATAGTGCAAAGAGATGTGAGCAATGGCCTCGAATGAACTGATAAAACATTTCTAGCTAAAGTCAGAAGGATAGAGTCAGCTAAATACTGTATATAATGTTTCAAAGCAATTGCAATTTAAAGTTATTGATTACATAGTGTTACAGTTTTGTGAATGCATTTTGAAATAGTCTTGTATACTCAGGACCTACAGAATTACGACTGACTTGATAATGATATGTCATATTTCTTGCTTTTATTGTGCTAGGCGCTCGAGGTAGCTCATGGTAGTGTGCACAATTAAACTTTTTCCCACATTTGAAAACAGGTCGTGTTGCAATTTTGGCTTCAAAGATCTTATCAGAAGGCAGACAATATCAGTTTAGAAGGGCTCATACATTGATAATCATGTTGTGTATTTCATATAGCCTAATTTAACTACAGTATGGACTTTTATATGAATTTCTCTGGCTGGCATGTATTATTGGGCATTGTAGTCTTAGGCAAGGTATTTGAAATATTAACTGTCAGTATACAGTATGTTTATTCGTCAAATAAAAATATTTGACTGCTGCTCTGTCTGTATTTTGTGTGAGTGTGAGTGTGAGTGTGAGTGTGAGTGTGAGTGTGAGTGTGAGTGTGAGTGTGTGAGTGTGTGAGTGTGTGAGTGTGTGAGTGTGTGAGTGTGTGAGTGTGTGAGTGTGTGAGTGTGTGAGTGTGTGAGTCTGATCTTGTAGCAGATGGTGAAGGGGAAGCCTCTGCTAGTGGCTCAACTCAACACCCGTCAATGAAAGGAGCAGGTGTGTGTGAGCGTGTGCGTGTCTGTGTGTTTTATTTGTGTAAGTAACACTATGTTAAAGGGTCTGTGTGTCTTTATGTTTTGTATGTCCATGTGTCCGTGTGTGTTTGTGTGTGATGGTATTTAAAGGGTATGAGTGTCTGTATGTTCTTTTGTGTGCCTGTATGTCCGTCTGTGTGTGAGGGCGCGCATGTGTGTGTGTGAGGGCGCGCATGTGTGTGTGCACATGTGCGTGTGTGTTATCCAATGACCGTACTAATGCACTGATGTATTTTCTGCGAACACACACACTTGTCTTCATTAGAAGGGCCAGCAGAAGAAAATGGCGTAATTTATATGTTAATAATGACCAAAAGGCAACACATCCAAGAGGGGCCTTTTCTTTTGGGAATACTTAGACGAGACAAAGCAAATGACCTCTTTCATAGAAAATAAAAAGAGACATCATTCAGAGTTACTCATGGAAAAATCACAGGGTTCAGTATTTCGGCAAATGCTGAAATCTTTCATAAGCTTTAAGGGCTCCCGGCTGGTCAGAATGGAGTTGATGTGAGTGTCTAATTCCTTCATGCTGTAGGGACATGGGAATACTGCCTATCGTATCATTGTTGTCCACGTCAAACTAATCCTCCGGACCATGACGGTAGATATAAATGACAAGGGGTGGGCTTGTGTGCACCTTTCAGGGCGTTGTTTCTTGCAGGGTGTGTTGGGACTTAAAATGAATCACAGGAGTTTATAAAGTGGGTCCCAAAATGAGTCTGTAGTCCACTGTGCTATGCTAGTGTGTGTTCTTCACGGGTCCCTGAAAGGTACTCGGTATCTAATATGGGCCCTAATGTTATGTATTTTGAACTTGGTCCCAATATTTAAAAGTTTTACGAATCAGTGCTTTAAGGTAAAGGGAGGCTATTTGCCAACACTGCAAGCATTTTCTAATGTTCTCTCTGCAGCTTTGCTGGGAATTAAACCCTGTTCAGCAGAAACTATCAGGACATCTGCTTCTATTCCTTGCTGACGCAGTGCCATTCGAGATTCTTCCGCATACAATAGAGTTTGTTGCGCGCTTATCAAAGTACAGAGTACTTGGCAAGCTAGCCTGCTTGCAGATAGCTTCGCTAACTCCCAGAAATATAGGCTCCCGCGTCGTTGTGAATGTTAATCTTACACTGTTAACTTCAGGCCTTCATGCCAGTTGTGTAGAATCTTACCCAGGCACGATATTTTGCTGGCTAGTTCATAAAAATCACATTTAAAGGTACAATGTAAGATTTTTGTGTTCAAATATTGTTACAAGACCATTCCTATCATTGATAAAGGCTCACTGACATGTTGGCTCGCCCTCTGCCTGTGTTTATAGTCCTTAAACTCCTTCAAATTAAACAGTTGATGCACCGACACTCTGTACCAAAACATTGTATGGCTGTACAATAAATCAAGCTCATTGGTTGAAAATTGGTTCTAATTGCCACAGCAAGAGGGTGTTTGTTGCTGTGATTCCTCTCTTGACCGTTAGAAGTCCAAAATGACCTTTTGTACCTTTAAAGGCATTCAATAGATACACTATACTGATTATTAATAATGTCAGTTTATTTTACACACAGATGAAATTGGCTGAAAGGCAGAGCCTGCATGGGGACATTAGTCCTAGTACAACTTCTGCTTCTGCCTGCGTGTGTGTCTACGTACGCACGGGCACGGTGTGAGAGCAAGTCTGGCACCCGGTATGGTCTGCGCTCTTGTAACATGAGCACGTCCTTAATACGAGTGGTTTCAGTATATATTGCTGCATAATTGGCGCAGATATCAAATGTAAGCCGTGTAATTGGATTGGGGTGTGTGCTAAGTAAACAGATAATGGAGTTTGTGGTGTTGGGTCCTCCCCGTGAGTGTGTAATCAGTGTCCTGACTCTGACACGCACAGCTGGTGTTGCCCCGCCTGCCGTCTAATGGCTCATTATTCATGCGGTCTGTTGCTCTGCCGTTCGGAGGGGGAACCGGGGACATTTGCATACGCGTGATGGAGGACTCATTTGGAGGGCGGGCTGATTAAAAAAAACTCTTGGGTGTGATTGGATGGAATGATGGATGGCGACGGTGTGGTACGCTGACGGTTTTTAGGGGGCAGAGGTGACCAAGGAGGAAGTCGTATTGCTTCCATCTCATGTCTCCTCTCTCTGTTTCCCTTGTTTCTCATTCTTTCTATCAGTCCTGATGATTCTCACTCCTTCCTTCTAATTCTTCTTCTGGTTTCTCTCATTCTCCTTCTACCCAGCTGCCATTCTTTTGTTGTACCTGCCTGTTTCTGCCTGCTTAGCACTCACTCTCTCCCTCTATCTCCTTCTCTATTTATTTATCTTTTGTTAATTTTCTTGTTCTTGCACTCTTTCCTGTAGCGTAATTGTCTTTTATTTCTTGTACTGCCCTGTTTTAATTGCATTTTAATTTGTTTAGGTTGAATAGGTCTAGTCCCTTTCAGATACGTTGTCGATGTACACTGAGAGTAGAGAGACTATCTTTTGCCAGCTCATGTTAACATGCAAATCAATAACCGTGATTGTAAAACACCACTCAGTCGTAATGATGGTAAAACACCACCCACTCAATAACCTAGAAGGTTAAACCCACTCACTCAATAACCTTGAAAGGAAATGCTGAGTAGCTGAAGGTAAAACACCGCTCACCCATTAATTAAAAAGGTAAAACACCACTCACCCATTCGCTAAAATGGTAAAACCCCACTCTTTGACTGCGCATGTAAAACACGTCCCAATCGTTGACTACATAGGTGAAACACCGCCTACTTATTTACCTCAAAGATCAAGCACCACCCACTCAATATCCATGACCGCTTCTTTCTGCGAATAGAACATACTGCAACTTCACTTCATGTTTCCCGGTTGAGAATTGTTCCAGTTCCGATGGCAGCCTTCGAAAGCCTCTGGTGCTAGAATATCAGTCACGCTGAAAGTAAAAGTGCGGCTTCTCCTTTCCCGTCAGGTACAGAGTCCCCTCCTCGTGTTTCGGCCCTGTAATTAAAGCCCATTGTGGCCTGCCTTTGTGCACGGTTATTGTCTCCTAATCCCTAGTGTAGCTGAATTGATGAGGTGCTATTCATTGCAATTACTGGTGTCTGATAGTGCTCCTCCAACCTCCCTCCCCTGCTCCCTGGGGTCCCTGGAGTAGCGATGATCTTTTTGTGAGATGGAGGGACTCATTTGGAGGGTGGGGTTGATCTTCTCGGTCATCGCCGGGGATTAAGTCGACGTTTAAACTGTGGGATTAGGAGGGCTGGGTTTGACGTGGCTTTTCACGGCCAGTCGGAGCGGGCAGTTGTATTCGTTTGCACTGCTACGGCCATCTCAGAAAGCAAACTAATGAGCTGTACCTTCTGAAGGTTGCAGTCCTCATTCAGCATGCCTGACGGCCTTCCTAATGTATTGACTGCAGTTCTCTGTGATTTATGAAACGCCTTTTCTGTTTGGAGGCGCTGCTTTTTCAAGCGTTTCCCATTCAGAGAGGTCAGGTAAGGTACGTTTCAGCACAAGGGATCCGGAAGGGGTGAACTTAAATGACCTATCGCCAGTCTGCCCTGCTGGTCAAAGCTGATTCCACACACACTGTATGTGTGTCTGTGTCTGTTTCTGTGTCTGTGTCTGTGTCTGTGTCTGTGTCTGTGTCTGTGTCTGTGTCTGTGTCTGTGTGTGCGTGTGCACGCGTCTGTGTGTCGGTGTGTCTGTGTGTCTGTGTGTGTGTGCGTGTGTCTGTGTCTGTGTGTGTATGTGTATATGTTTGTGCGTGTGTGTATGTGTGTGTATTTGTGTATGTGTGTGTATATAGTGTCAAGTCTGGATGACAAATTTCTGAATGCATTGTATTGATAGTATGAAACAGTTTCCACAGAATCTTTGGACCGCGCTTATACCGTCACAACCCCATACTACGACACTGACACTCATAGCAAGTGAGCATAGGTGACCAGGCTGGCAGAAGTTGTACCTTTGCTGGTTACGTCCTCATACCACCCATATGTGAAAATCACCTGCCCAGTGTCTTTGTTAGACCATCCACTGTCTTCTTCACTGTCCTGCTGGATGGTTGTGGATGGGATGGTGTCAAGCAGTCTTTTTTCATATTTGTGTGTGTGTGAGGGAGTGTATGTGTGTGTGTGTGTGTGTCTTTATGCATATGTCCGTGTAAAGACATTAGCTCAGGAGGTAAGAACAGTTGTCTGGGAATCGGAGGGTAGCTGGTTCGATGTCTGTGAATAAGACACCTAAGTCCCAAATGCTCCTGACGAGCTGGTCGCTGCCTTGCATGGCAGCCAATGAGCATGGTGTGTGGTGTGTATGAATGGGTGAATGAAAAGCATCAATTGTACAGCGCTTTGGATAAAGGCACAATATAAATTCCAACCATTTACCAAGCCTCTAAATGGTTTTTACAGGTTGTCCTGTATGTGTGTGTCTTAACGCACGTGTCTGTGTAAGAGAGAGTGTGTGTCATTCATGTGTTTGTGTGTGTGAGAGAGTGAGAGAGAGAGAGGGAGAGAGGGAGCGAGAGGGAGAGAACGGAGTGAGGGAGAGCGGGTGGGAGAGTTTGGTATGTGGGGGTAGGGACCTGCTTTGACAGTCTAATCCCACAGAGCCCGGCTCGGCTTTGTGCGGGGACTTGGCTGTGGAGGAGCGAGTGTGGGAGAGGGAGGGAGGGAGGGAGAGAGGGAGGGGTGGATGGGAGGAGAGGAGCCTGTGTTAGAGAAGGGGAGAGGGAGGGATTGTGCGAGGGAAACAATTTATGAAAGGGAACAAAGAAATCTCCAAAGCCCCCCTGCGCTGGAGTTGCAACACAGGGCAGCCACGGGCCAGCGAGACCGCTAGCACGCTCACACCTCCACGTCTGCCTCGACGCCTCGCTCACTTTCTCATCGTCCTGGGAGTCGCCTCCTCCGTCTGCCTCAGTCCGGGTCTGCGCCGTCGGCCGAGCGGATTCCCTCCGGGTACCGCGCGGTTACGCTAGCTATCCCAGGGTCACGGTCCCGGTTCTGGTTCCGGTTGGGTCGCGGCGGTGCTGAGGTCTGCAGGCCGGGGTCTGCCCGGCGTCCTGACCGCACTTCGGACGGGTCGTTCTGTAGGCTGTCCCTCTCTCTGCTCTCTGCTCTCTGCTCTCTGCTCTCTGGCTTGCGCGGCCGTCCTCCCTCCCGGCTCTGAGCGGTGACCTCATCTGTGGGGATCCCAGCTGCAGCTCCGGATGCAACGGCTCTCTGGATGTGGAGGTACGGTGGCTGAGACTTTGGGAATGTCGCTGTTGGGGGACGTGGGTGGGATAGGGGCTGGAATAGGGATCTGGACCTGGAGGGAGGTCAACTTCATTACTTCATGTTAGTAGCCAGCATATGGAAATTTTTTGGGACATAACTTAATTTTGTATGTTGTCATGCATAACTGAACATGCCTTAATGTAGCTTTTCAGCATATATTGCAAAACCGAGGACGCGTAGATGAATTTGCTTGTGTGACACTGCAAAGGAGCAACGCTCTTATTATTGTGAATACGTTCGCTATGTTTTGTATGTTTGTTAACTTTTTAAGCCTTGGGGAGTTCGCGGCTGGAAATAGAACTCTCGAGGCACTCCACGCCTGTTTATAAGTGTCAATTATTCCATATGCCTTAAGTAGCGAGGGTGTCATGGGAATTGTAGTTTATGCAAGTTAGGTAGAGGAAGCGTCAGTAGAGACGGTGTGTTTGCTGAGTGTGGAGTTTCCCTCAGACACGTCTCCAGGGTGGAGCGGTGACTGCCTGTGCATTCCTGTGAGATGACAGCGCGTGGAAACTGAACGTGGTGCACCGTCCGCGTGCGGCCGTCTAGCTGTGAGGGCGGCTGGCTTGGCGCTCCGCTCGCCAGTCTGGCGGTTGAATCGGGAGGGGGAAGGTGTGCTTTGGGGGAAACGCGGGGGGCGTGTGGCCCATGGGGAGTCGAGAGAGGCTTCCCGCTGAGGGGCAGAGATGTAGTTGCTTCCGGAACATCCGGCATTCTGGGCGGAAGGGCGGGTTTGGGAAAGAGTTACAGAAATGTGTGTCATATGTGAGACTGAGAGAAATATTGGGTTATGTAACACTACAAAGATTGAACGTGGATATGGCGTGTACACCAGTGAAAGTGGTTTTGGTGTATGGACCTCTGTAATTAATTTTAAATGGTTTGGTGTATGCAGAACTGTAAAGAATGAAAGTGGTTTTGGTATATGCCCCAGTGTTAAGAATAAAAATGCTTTTGGTGTTTGGACCACTGAAGGGAATGAAAATGCTTTTGGTGTATGGACCACTGTAAAGAATTAAAGTGGTTTTGGCATATACACCAATGTAAATATTGAAAGTGGTTTTGGTGTTGCCTATATAGTGTACCACTGTAATGAATTAAAATTGTTTGGTGTATGCAGCACTGTAAAGAATGAACGTGGTTTTGGTATATGCCCCAGTGTGAAGAATGAATGTGGTTTTGGTATATGCCCCAGTGTAAAGAATGAAAATGCTTTCGGTGTATGCTCCACTGTAAAGAATGATGCCAGTATTGTCTCTGAGGCTGCTGTCCTGTGGCTATGGGAACTACATTAGTAGAGCATTCAGTTTCACACTGGGAGGCAGGAATCCATAGGGCAAGTGGGGGCAGAACATTACTGGCTCCTGTGTCTGAATTAAACAATTTTGGGCCCGGTCAGGGGTCTGGGAGAGGGGGGGTGGGGGGACTGTCACCGTGGGAACAGAGAGAGCTTGATGAATGTTGTCAGAACAAGGCCCTGAGGGACACAGCTGCATTTTTACCCAGAGATCCTATTTCTCACGTCCGGGGGAAAAGTGTCGCCTAGCGCGGTTATTAGCGCACATAACACCCGTGCTTGTGGCTCCTGGCGACGCTCCAAACCGATAAATCTCACAAGCACCTGAAAGACGCTCTAAACTATGTACCTGAAACCAGACTCCTCCAGCAAAGTGACATCACCTCCCATCAGGGCAAACAAAGCGCCCCTCGTTGACTTCTGGTACCTGCACACGAGGAGGAAGGCGGACTGTGCAGGAGGACATGAACGGCACAAGAATATGGCGCTTCAAATAGGTTAAGAGTTTTACTTTTGTATTGGAGTTAGCTTGCCATGTAGGCTAATTCACCTTATGCACAAGCCTGTGCTTTTCTGTTCAGTGCTGCATGGGCCTCAAATTTCACTTTGTTACATTTACATTTTATTTATTTATTTTAATTGCTAGGGGGGTAATTTTGGCAGCTGTGGTTTTCAGAAATAATGAGAGTACTAAATAAAAAACTTGAAAAAAAATGAAACATGAGAGTAAATGTATTGAAATAAAAGTATATAGTTTTCCTGTATATTTGCACATAAAATATAGATCATTATCCATGTTGCTTATTATAAGCAGCATTTTTTGTCCATTTTTATTCAGGCTGGCAATAATTCTGGAGCCCACTGTATTTGTCCTCGTTTCATTACAGGTGATATTATGTATATAATAGTGTGTGTGTGTCTGTCTGTCTGTGTAAAGCCTGTAAACCACAGTTTTGCCCCATTGTTACGCTCTGACAAGCCAGACCTAAACACCGGGTAATCTGGGAAAGTGTCCTGTCTCTTCGGGGGGTGGGAAGGCAGGGGGGGGTAGGGCGGTTTGTTGAAATGACAGGGTCCCTGAAGCCTGCATCGGTGGGGGGCGGCGGAGCGGAACTGGGATGATGGGGAGTCTGGGCACCGGGCCAATTAGCTGTAGGAGAGAGAGAGCCGTCTCTGGTGACAGGCTGGACTGGAAATCTGCACCTGGGGCGGAGGGTGCCTCACCTCCCGCTCTTCCTGTGCGGTGAAACGCGTGGTAGTCGCTAATTATGGCGCGGACTGTCGGTGCCAATCCAGTGCACGTACCGCTCAGTGTGCCCTCTGCTGCTGAATTAAATTTACATGCGATGAATGGGATTTTAAGATTAATCTTGCCCTATGCTGTTCGCTTTCTTGCATTGCCCGTCTATAGCTGCCTTGCAGTGCAGTCCTGCAATTATCAATGACCCCTAACGCTCTAGTCCACTAGCGAACCCATAACACTGGTATAGCATCAAACCCCTAAGGCACCTAACCCCCTCAGACCCATAAACCTCCGGTCCTGTATCATAGCGCTCTGCCTGGTCCTGTATCAGACCGATAACGCTCTGTCTGGTACACCATCAGACCCATAACGCTCTGTCTGGTACACCATCAGACCCATAACGCTCTGTCTGGTACACCATCAGACCCATAACGCTCTGTCTGGTACACCATCAGACCCATAACGCTCTGTCTGGTACACCATCAGACCCATAACGCTCTGTCTGGTACACCATCAGACCCATAACGCTCTGTCTGGTACACCATCAGACCCATAACGCTCTGTCTGGTACACCATCAGACCCATAACGCTCTGTCTGGTACACCATCAGACCCATAACACTCTGTCTGGTACACCATCAATGCTATGTCTGGAAACAGCAGGAGAGGAGACAAGAGGAGAGGAGTGCAGAAAGGGGCAAGGAGTGGATATAGAGGAGAGGAGTAGAGAAAGAAGAGAAAGGAACAGAAAAGAGGGTGAGGGTGGAAGTAGAAGGATATTGAGAACAAAGAGAGCCGCCCGTCCTCTCAGGACAGCAGAGGGGTGTGGAGGGAGCCCCACAGCTGAGCTGGGTGTTGTCATGGACACAGAGTCAGTGCCCCCACCAAGACCTTCACTCCAGGTGTTTATCTGCCATCCCGGCTTACCTCTCTGTTTCTTTTCACATCAAAAGGCTACATTTCTATTGAGTGGCAAAGGCCCTGAGCTGTTTCTGGAGATCTGTGCTTAACACCAACCTTCGTACTCAAGCACATTAAAAAGGGCGACTCCACCTCCCCCCTGTCGTGCTCCCTGTGGATGGTTGGCCTTGAAATCCTTCCCGTTTGTCTGAAGAAAATCTGTTTTCGGGCTCCCAACAGCTCAGCGTGGCAATTAGCATTTGTGCAGTAGCCACCAGCAGCTCTTTGTACATCTAAGGCCTCAAACAAAGAGATTGTTTGTATGTTAATTTCGTATTGGCCGAATAGAAGTGCAGAGATGTTTTTTTTTGGCTGCTTTTTGTTTTTACACAATTGGAATCGTTTTATGTGTGCAATGTGAGCACTGAGATTGTAATGCTTAGCGGAGCTATAAAATAAGTCCACAAGAAAGTGGAATAATGGCACAAGGACTTTGAGTGCACAGAAGTTGCCAAACTTAGCACTAGTGTGTTGTGTCCAGTACCTGGGATTGTTAACTAGAGGGTTAGAATTTGGATGACTACAACCGGGTCTCAATTCATAAACTAGGAAGTTGCCAGCTCATTTCCACATAATTATCAACATTATAATGAGGCTTTTGTCTCATGGTTGAACCCTGGAGGAACTGGTTGAGGAACTGGTTTCCAAAAGGGGTAGTGTGGGAAGAATAGGTCTCCATTGTGTCTGTCCAAAGAGCCGGGAGACTCATCAAGCTTTGGGTTTACTGGGGCTGAGAGTCAGCCATTGTCTCATTGCTCAGCACTCAAACCAGACCAGGGTCAAATATGTAATTGTTTTGGATTGAATACTTTTCTGCGCTCCATTGATCTTGCCTGATTCAATTGAGCCAACCAATTGAGGGCTAGAAGGTGACGTGAGGAGAGTTTTTCATACTGTAGGTACCAATACACCAGCCAAGTCCAATAAAGCATAGAAAAGTATTTGAATCCAAAACTATTACGTATTTGACTCAGGTCAAACACAGGCCAGGCCACTCGGCGGTGCCAGGGTCATAGTGTGGTGACTGCTGAGTCACCAGACATTGCAATGTCTGTGACCTGTGCGTCCTGCTGGTGTAAATGACACTTATTCTGCTTCCAATAGCACATTTGTGTACCCTCTCCTTGGATCAGATCCTCTGTGTGCCTTGAGTAGCTTCTGTGTATACCCTGCTGTCTGTGACCCAGACATGGGGCTTGGTTACAGCCGTTCTCTCTGCTGGGGGTTGAATCGGTTTCATGAGGGGGAACGTGTCAGGGCCTGTTTCAATGGCTCTCACATTACTAGCGATGTCAACCAGTTCTTGAGTTCTTGAATCAGTCTTTTGTCCAGATTAGTGTGGGGAAGTGTAGCCAGAACTGGCATAGCCAGAGAACAGACTCCTCCTGAGCCTCCCTGCTTATGCAGTTGCTCCTCAGGCTTCATTAGCTCAGCACTCTCAGTGACCTCCGTGACCTCTGTATAACCTCAAACAGCTCTGTCATGTCTGGAACCTCCGTCACCACCATAACCTTTTCTATTGCAGCCTCAGCAACAGTGCTTATTGGTTTCAGGATACTGTCTCTTGCAGCCAATTGTGCAATTACTGCGTATGTATAAAAACGGCTACAAATTCTACCATATTCACCCAATAATAATGTAAATTTAAGCTAAAGGTCTGCACTTTAACTTCATAGTCTGTTATATTTCAACAATGCTTCTGGAGTACAGAGCCAAAACAACAAAAAAATGTGTCACTGTCCAAATACTTACAGACTGTACTGTATATGACTGGACAGTTGCACTTCCACAGGAAATTCAACACATTGACTTTTATATTCATGTCTTTTCATATTATCTGAAGTGTGTCAGGCAGAGAAATTATGGCTATTGTCTGTGTTGTTGAGGTACTGAAGGAAAGCTGTCTGCGAGAGGTCCGTTGCAGTTTATATAACTGCACGTCCTCCAGACAGGCTGTAATTGAATGTACATATGATGGCTTCATCAGTAGTTTCTGCTCGTGGCATATGTGAAAGAAAATCCATACTCATTTGCGGCACGATATTTTAAATACCCGTTTCTGAAATGGCTTTGCTATTCAAGAAGTTGGTCTTTGTGTGCATGAACATGAGCATTATTTTGTGTTAATGAATCTCAAGTGATTTTTATCAAGGCCAGGCTTACATTTGTATTGAGTTTTTGAACAAATTCATTATCACTTGTTTTGATTATAATTACAAACTATCTTCAGCCAGGGTAGTGAATCCATTATTGAATAGGATGTTGGGCTCCTCAGAGCAGACATGGTAACTCAGAGGTAGTCAATAGCACGATGCTTGGAAGTTCTCTCTTTCGGAAGAGATGCTTGCATGTGTGTGCATGCATGGAGTGTGTGTGTTTGTGTATTTGTGTGTGTGTGTGTGTGTGTGTGTGTGTGTGTGTGTATGTATGTATGTGGGAGAGGACAGTACATAAGTATGTACAAATATACGTATTTTGGGAGAGGGACTATGCGGGAGCACACCCTCAGTGTTTGTGCCCTCAGTGGGCACGCAGGTGCTTCAGTGGACCAGTGCAGGCGGTTGGCACTTAGAATAGAGATACATAAACCTTGTGACTGACCAGCATGTAATATCTCTCCACAGGGGACATCACACAGAAGGGGTATGAAAAGAAGAGAGGAAAGCTCCTAGCTCCATACATCCCACGGATTCGAGGTACCACCCTTCCAGCCTCTGCTGTGTGTGTGTGTGTGTGTGTGTGTGTGTGTGTGTGTGTGTGTGTGTGTGTGTGTGTGTGTGTGTGGGTGTGTGGGTGTGTACAGTATGTGTGTGAGTCTGTATGTGTGCACAGCTGTGTGTTCCAAAAATAGAAATATACAGGAAATATGAATGTACCGAATTATATTAGTATACAGGAAGCATATCCAGTCCATGTCCAATATCCCTATATGGGACCAAGTAGGCCTTAGTACAGTATAGTATAGTTTTAGTTATTCCTATTATTATTAAAAAGGCACACCTGAGCTTGCCTGGCTGTTCTACAGGCCTCGTCTGAAGAGTTGAAAAAATAAAACCGATAGCATGTTATTTAGGAAACTTTAGAAAATATTGGACGTGCTTGGGTGCAAAAGAATACACGATTTTTCTGTGCAAATGCAGCAAGCTCTCTCTGTCTGATCGTGCCGTCTGTGAATACAGCTGCTCCAGCTTTGTGCTCGGTAGCGCATCTCACCCTGCCACATCGGAGTAATGATAAAACTCCACCTGGAGGTGGCACGAAATTCTATAGAGGCGGCCGCCTCAGAATTCTCTATGCAGGAAAAACCCTCTATATAATACATATTATCACTGCATTTCATTTCATTCTGACGCCTGAATGCGTCGCTGACAGTGTGAAAGAAGTGTATTTGATTTGGAAGAAGCCTGGATCTGAAGCAGCTGTTCGGTTTTGCTTCTTAACCGATCCTCACATTATAATTCTAGTTCAGCACTCGTGTAGGTGATTTGGCTCATTGTGATTCTAATCTAGTATTGACTCGGGCGATTTGGCTTATAGTACTAATTTACTATTGATTTGGTCGTTTTTCTCGCGTCTCTTAAGTCCGTATTGATTATGATGGTTTCGGGGGAGGGGGGGGGGGGGCATCTCTTACAGTTCAACATGCTGGTGCGTATGAGGTTGATGACACCAGAAGCCCAGTAAATTATTGAAGCTGAAAGCTCTGGGTTTCAGTGGAGGTTTGAGGCTTTTAAGGAACTTTGCATTGTTTCCTAGGCACTCTGAAACAGCTCTGTGCGGGTCTTTGACATGCTGCTGATTTTGGGTTTATGTCAGTGTGACCTAACTGGGGTTACAAATATTATATAATACAATGCCCTCCATAATGTTTGGGACAAGGACTCATCATTTATTTATTTTCCTCTGTACTCCACAATTTGAGATTTATGAGAAAATTTAATGTGGTTAAAGGGCACATTGTCAAATTTAAGGGCGTTTTTATACATTTTGGTTTCACCATGTACAAATGACAGCAGTGTTTATACATAGTCCCCCCATTTCAGGGCACCTTTTACATGAATGGCATTTGGCAGACGCTCTTATCCAGAGCGACGTACAACAAAGTGCATACCCATAACCAGGGATAAGTGCGCTGAAAGACCCTAGAGGGAAGTACAATTTCAACTGCTACCTGCACAACAAAGATAAGGACCAGGGTCTATTTGAATTTTTATTTAAACAAACAAACACAAAAGTATGACCAAATCCCTTAACTAGCCAAACACTGCTTACCTAGCCAAACCTTAATGTCTGGGACACAGCAATGTTATGTAAATGAAAGTAGTGGGGCGGCCTGTAGCTTAGTGGTTAAGGTAAATGACTGGGACACGCAAGGTCAGTGGTTCGAATCCTGGTGTAGCCACAGTAAGATCCGCACAGCCGTTGAGGCCTTGAGCGAGGCCCTTAACCCTGCATTGCTCCTGCTTAGTCTAATCAACTGTATGTCGCTCTGGATAAGAGCGTCTGCCAAATGCCAATAATGTAATGTAATGTAATGTAATGTAGTCATGTTTAGTATATCCTTTTTATGCATTGACTGCTTCAAGTCTGCGATTCATGGACATCACCAGTTGCTGGGTCTTCTCTGGTGATGCTCTGCCAGGCCTGTGTTGCATCTTTTGCTCAAGCTTGTTTCGGGGGCTAGCCCCCTTAAGTTTCTTATTTTCACTTCAGCATATGAGAGGCATGCTCAATTGCGTTCAGATCAGGTGATTGACTTGGTCACTCAAGAATTGGACATTTTTTAGGTTTCTCCTTTGTTGCTTTAGCTGTATGTTTGGGTTCATTGCCTTGCTGTAGAATGAACCACCAGCCAATGACTTTTCAGGTATTCACTTGAACTTAACTGTGCATACTGTAACCTGGCCATCCTGTTTTTTCAGCTTTTCACTGGGTATCCTCTGTGTTTCTGTTCATGAAGTCTTCTGCGGACAGTGGTCATTGACAAATCCACACCTGACTCCTGAAGAGTGTTACTGTTTTGGATTTTTCTTTATTATGGAGAGAATTCTTCAGCTGTGGAGGTCTTCATTGGCCAGACAGTCCCTTTGTGATTAGTAAGCTCGCCTGTGCTCTCTTTCTTCTGAATTATGTTCTAAACAGTTGATTTTGGTAAGCCCAAAATTGGCACAACTTAGTTATAGTTCCCACATTATAGTTTCCAAAGGTGATCAAAAGTCCAGAGTAAAGACTAGGTGCTGAGAGCTCTATTATACCTGTGTTAAGGAGGCAATTAAACATACCTGAGCAATTACAAACACCTGTGAAGCCATGTGTCCCAAACATTATGGTGCCTTGAACTGGGGGACTGTATAAACACCATTGTCATTTCTAATGGGTCTTCATCCCAAACATTATGGAGGGTTCTGCATGTGCTGTAATATTTGCATAGAAACAGATGGGAGTCCCTCGCTACACTGCTTCTGGGTCTGGGAGCAGTGATACAGTACTGGGAGCAAATCTCTCATATTACAGAATAGTGCGGGAGTCTCAAAATGTTTTCGGGTGATTTTAGCGATACACTGAAGCAAGGCCTCATTCACCCGCATTTGGTTAACCTCTGTGGAGTATGCACACATTAATCCCAAAGACTAAATGTGACGAACAGTGTTAATGGCCAGTCAGATCAAAGCAGAAAATAGTGTGAGAGTATGCTATACAGTTTCCTGCTGGAATTACACAAATACATCCTCTGTGTACAAAGCAAGATGAAGCTGTAAGCCTTTTCAAGTATTCAAATCCTATGAAAATGATTTACCCCAGAACAGGTCAGCCCTTTGTTCTGTCAAATCATCCTTATTTCGGCCTAAATCTCATCTAAGCTTGCTTTTATGTAACATTTCTTTGTTCCAAGTTTGTGCAATTCATTTAAAAAACCAGTCTTGCAGTTTGTTCACAGATGAGCAACTTCTTATAGAACCTAGCAAGAACCTAATAAAAAGAGGTGCCCTCAGCAATAATAAATCTTTCCTTGAGATGGGTTATAACTGTAGCCAATAGGAGGCTGCGTGGTGGAAAAGCAGTGCTCTGATTGGTGAGATAACTCCTGCCTGTGAGGTCCAGCTTCCCCCAGCAACTAGACCGGGCAGTCTGTCTTTTGATCGCTCCTGCTTTCTCTGCAGCGCAAGCCTGACTGCTCCATTGCGAAATGGCACTGTTAGAATAACACGGTCGAGGATGTATCTCGGTGACAGTAGGGTGATGCTGGTTCGTGGTGGTGTCAGTACTGCACTGCTGGGGTTGAATTTTCCAGTCTCGGATGTTGCTGATGGCAGGCTGTGTTAATACTGCTAAGCTACAGTTGAAGCAGGCATTTGGAGGGCTGGACTGATGACAGTCTGTCCTACTGTCTGTAGAATGTGCTGGAACCCCTGTCTGCCAGCAGGAGGGGAGGGGGGACCCAGTGCCAGTGTCACACGGACCAGTAACTGACTTCCTCATGCTGTTAGTTTAGCTCAGTGATCATCAAATCACGGTCCTCAAGGTTTTCCACCCTCCCCTTACCTGGGAGTCAGGTGTGAAGACAGTCCGGCCAATCAGTAGCACCAATTGTTCAGCTGATTACCTGGGAGAAAAGAAAACCAGGGCTGGATTTGGATTTGAGGTCCAGATTTGATGATGGCTGGTTTCGCTGTTAGGAGATAAGTTTGTGTGTGTTTTTGTATCTTTGTTTCTTTGTGTGCTTCTGCGTGTGTTTTGAGAGAGAGTGCAACTAGGCTAAATATTTTTGCAAAGATGTTTCATCCAGTGATCCAGTGTTGAAATAGCTGCTCATATGCCTTGGGAGTTTAACACTCTCAGAGAATTGCTACAATTGGTTTTCAGTCTACAATAAAATTCATCCAACAGTTGCAGAGTTATCTCAATAACTCCCCTTCCCTGTGATCTGTGCAGCGAGAAACAGAAGCGCATTGGCTTTCCCTCCACGTACTGTACCGTGTGTAACTGTTGGCAATGCTGAAACATTGCTTTTAGTCCTGAGGGACTGCATCAAAGACGACTCTCATCACCAGTATCTTATCAGCGGTCTCTCTCTTCTGTTAAAATCCCTGTACAAATAAAAATGAATTGAATTGGAATGACATTCAAGATGAATATTGTCAAAATGGCAGCTATTGTTTCCCGTTATAAAATTCTTCATATGGTGCGGTTTAGGGAAACCGCGGCCCTTAGGCGTGTTCTGTGTGGTTCGCCATTGTGCTGGAATCCCGTGGAGAGGCTAACCCATAGAGGCTAAGTGGCTGGGGCGTTGGCAAACTCCGCGGCCTTTCATAAGGACCCCGCGTGAATGGGCGGCCGCTGCGGGGGGTGGACACATTGGCACTTTTGGTCTGGTCTGCGGGCCTCGAGTACTGCGCATTTCGCGGGCAGTTGCTCGGTAATCTACTCGCAGGTCGGAGCGTGCGCAGACTGAATGCGTCTAATGGTGTTAATGGCCGTTCAGATCAAAGCGGAAAATAGTGTGAGAGTACGCTATACAGTTTCCTGCTGGAATTACACCAATACATCCTCTGTGTACAAAGCAAGATGAAGCTGTAAGCCTTTTGAAGTATTCTAATCCTATGAAAATGATTTACCCCAGAACAGGTCAGCCCTTTGTTCTGTCAAAACGGCCTTATTTAGGCCTAAATCTCATCTAAGCTCGCCTTTATGTAACGTTTTTGTTCCAAGTTTGTGCAATGCATTAAAAAAATAATCGGTTTGTTCACAGATGAGCAACGTTTTATAGAAACTAGCAAGAACCTAATAAAAAAGGGTGCCCACAGCAATAATAAAACTTTTCTTGAGATGCGTTATGACTGTACACTACAAAATGACCCAGAACTTTCTAAGGCTATGTTCAGGGTGTAGTTCAAAAGTCACCCAAGTGTGATTATTTCCATTGTATGTTAGGGGTTGGGATGTTTTTAGCCGTGTGAACATTTGTGTATGTGGGAATAATTGCGTAGTTATAGGAAGCTGTCCTGTGTGGATGTTCAAATCAGAATGGTTCAGTTCAAGTGTGTGTATGGTGAACATCTCTCCATGTGATGTGTTAATGTTGTTCATAATTCTCCACTGGCAGTCCTGTTGAGACACTTTCAAAAATAAATATGAACAGTCAAACTATATGCCTGCAGGCTGATTGTAGCCTTTTCCATATCTAAAGCGGTGGACGGATTTTAAATTTGCTTTTGTTATATTTCAATTCAGCATCAGTGGATCATTTGGTCACCCTCTCAACTGTTCTTATTAAGTATTAGGAATTCTGGGAGGAAGTTTGATCAAGTTCATTTTGCTCATAGTTTATACACAAAACCATTACATTATCTGGAATATGAACTGAAAATGAGAATTTTGACTGTACCTGTTTTGAATGTACAAATCCAAATTTGAGTAATATAACCACAGTACTCCGTAGCATCAAAATGTTATGTCGTGAAAAGGGAAATTATGCGAACACTGACGTGCTTATTTACATTGATATAATGTGGCACAGGACTAGTTTTAACACCCTACACACTTTTAATTAAAGGTTGATGTCAATTTAGACACTTTGCATCATCATTAGCAGGGACAGTAACACTTACTATAAATGAGTGAAACCAGAGACGGTCTTGCACCAGGGAGATAAGGCCGTCTGTGTTACCGCCCGCTCTGTTTAGTTTGGGTCACTGTTTAAAGTTGTTGAGCTAATCCGCTGTGTAAAGGGAATTTCAGGTTCAACAATTGAAGACTGGAACTTGTTATATAAAGCATTGAGTTCAACATTGCGACTATACAAACAGTATGTTTGGACTAACTGTCCAAATCCACAGATAACTTCATTCTACTCTCTGTTCTTTACTCTAATTCATTTTGTCTGGTGGACCCGCAGAATGAAAGAACCCCCATTTACCAGATATACACGAGAGCTGTCTTTTCATTTTGTGTTAATTCCATATTATGCGCTCCGTTCTCTCAGGATAACGCCAGTTAGCATTTTCTCATCAAACAAATGTATCAGCCTTTCTGTAAATTCAAAAGAATGCAAGATTAGCTATGGCTGTCTTCCTTTTAAGCAGGCAGATATGCTTCAAATGAGGTCTACATAATGCAAATGTCTTCAGTACGAATGCGGAGTATTCAATTTGACGATTGGAAAATTAAATTAAATCTAGAACTGTGTTTTCGCTTCTTTCGAAGTCATCTTTAAAAACAGGCGTCAAGTCACTTTGGGCCCTCTGGGAATTCTGGGAAGGATTTTTTTCATTAGAAAAGAATAGACCCATCGACTGTAAGCGTGTGTGCCATTGTCTCAGCCCTGAAATCTGGTGCCTCTGTGAAGCAGTTCTGTGGCACCGAGCGCCAGTCAGCTTTTGAATCCAGCAGCATGAAAGAACATCCGGGCTGAGCTCTGCGGCATTGTCGTGCGAGAGAGATACAGTGGAGCACCAGTGTCGCGGCCTGGGAGCGACTGTAACGTGATCTGAGACTGCTGTATGTGAGCATATGACAGATGATGTGTCATTACCCGCAGCGCTGTCGAACAGTTTCTCGATGGGTCTTTCCTCCATTTTGTTTCTTTGAGTGGCACGTTGAGGATGGATGTCTATGGCCTCATAGTCTGCTCCCTGGCTGATGTGGAATCACGGTGCTGGTGAGCCGGTCTGCTCCTTACAAATAGCTTTCCTGCTGATGACACTAGAGCCTTGTCTGGCCTGAAATTGGGATTTCGGGAGACCGATGACTGGTTGCCCCATCTTGCTGTGATGTGTGTGTGTGTGTGTGTCTGCGTGTGTGTGCACGCTTGTGGGTGTGTATTTGTGCGTGTGTGTGTGCTTGCATGTGTTCTTGTGGGCGTGTGTGTGTGTGTGTGTGGGCATGTGAGTGTGTGTGGGCATGTGAGTGTGTGTGCATATGTTGTGTGTGTGTGTGTATGTGTGTGTGCGCTTGTGGGTGTGTATGTGTGTACGTGCGTACGTGTGTGATTGTGTGTGTTCTTGTGGGCATGTGTGTGTGTGTGCGTGCCGTGTGTGTACACATGTTGTCTGTGTGTGCTCGCGTGTTGTCTGTGTGTGTGCACTTGTGTGTGTGCTGTGTGTGTACACATGTTGTGTGTGTGTGCTCGTGTGTTGTCTGTGTGTACACATGTTGTGTGTGTGTGTGTGCGTGTGTATGTGTGTGTATGTGTGCCTGTGTGTGTGCGTGTGCCTGTGTGCGTGTGCGTGCTGTGTGCTTGTGTGTGTGTGCGTGCGTGTTTGTGTGTGTGCGTGCGTGCTGTGTGCGTGCTGTGTGTGTGTGCGCGTGTGTGCGTGTGTGTGCTGTGTGCGTGTGCGTGTGCGTGTGCGTGTGCGTGTGCGTGTGCGTGTGTGCGTGCTGTATGCATGTGTGTGCATGTGTGTGCATGTGCGTGTGTGCGTGCTGTATGCATGTGTGCTGTGTGTGTGCGTGTGTGCGTGTGTGCGTGCGTGCGTGCGTGCGTGCGTGCGTGCGTGTGCTGTGTGCGTGTGCGTGTGTGTGTGCACGTGTGTGTGCACGTGTGTGTGCGTGTGCTGTGTGCGTGTGTGTGCGCGTGTGTGTGCGCGTGTGTGTGCGCGTGTGTGTGCGCGTGTGTTTGCGCGTGTGTGCGCGCGTGTGTGCGCGCGTGCGTGCGCGCGTGTGTGCGCACGTGTGTGCGCGTGCTGTGTGCGCGTGCTGTGTGCGTGTGCGTGTGCGTGTGCGCGTGTGTGTGTGTGTGCGTGTGTGTGTGCGTGCTGTGTGTGTACACATGTTGTGGGTGTGCTCGTGTGTTGTCTCTGTGTGTGTGTGTGTGTGTGTGTGTGTGTGTGTGTCTTTGTCTGCGTGCGTGCAGCTCACGCTGCTTCCTGTGCGTTCCAGGTGTAGACCCGTCTCTCCAGATTGACGGCAGAGTGCAGTCCCCGCAGGTCACTCCTCCTGTCTCCAAGCAGAACAGAGCCCATGCTGCCAACTCGCGGGATGAGCGCTTTCGATCCGGTAAGGAGCCCAGGGATGCTAGACATTTAGCCTGGAAGCATATTCTGAGACTAATCTGCCTCTCCTCTGCACAGTGTGAATCTGACTGCTGCTCTTTATTTAATCACTTGATTCAAGGCTACCTGCAGGAAGCCATTTTATGGCGCTCAAAAGCAGTGAGAAATAAAACAGGTTTCACACTTATTTTCTTTTCTTTTTTTACATTATAGCTTTGAATTTTTTGAAGTAAAACTTCACTTTGCTTTAACATTTATTCACATAAATGTCTATAATACCTTTGTTATTAGACATTTTATGGAAATTAATGCAATGAAATCATGTTCATTGTGTTAGCGGCTGCAGTTAATCCATTATCCCTGTTCCAAGCTTATTTGCTCTTGTCTTTGAGGAAGTCCCTGTTTCGTTGCTGAGCTTGTGCGCACAGGACAAAAAAAAAAGCTAAATTCAGAGACCGCTTAGAAAATGACAGCGGTCGAGATGGGTTTGGCGTTTGGGCCAATTCCTGCGTTTCCTGTTGTTCTGTTGGGTCTGGCTGTGCAAACCGTGCAACCTGTCATCACTCAGACCTCCACACAGAAGCTGTCCATGCCGCCCTGGCCAAGTACAAGGAGAGGAAGATGCCCATGCCGTCAAAGAGGCGCTCGGTGTTAGTGCAGTCCTCTCTGGAGGCATACACACCACCAGGTAAGATCGGGGGCTGCTGGGGGCTGTAATCCCACAATGCACTGCAAGTTAACTGTTTTTCTTTAAGGTTCTGTTTCACTGAAAATTAGATTTTTTCAGTCAAATTGACATTTTTCTCTTTACTGCTGGGAATCATCCCTCAACTATTCAACTGTCAGGATAATACCGTCTTTTGAATGATTACACCATGTGTATGGTGAAATTAGTATAATTATTTACCATTTCTATATGGACTGGAAGACCAATGGTGCATTTTCGGTGGAACATAACCTCAACCGGCTCTTATCCCCAGTTTGTTTTCTCTCCCAATTTGAAATGTCAAAATTGTTTGTTGTTGAATTGTATGTGCTGATCCTGTGTTATTTCTCAATGGGATTAGATCGCCGATCATCAACTCTCGACCCTCAAGGTTTTCTTTTCTCCCGGGTTATTAGTGCAACTGATTGGCCAGGCTGTCTTCCCACCTGACTCCCAGGTAAAGGGAGGGTGGGAAACCAGCAGCTCTCTGTCCTCGGGGGGCAGTGAGTTCCTGATCCCTGGTGTAGAGAAGCACACGCTCTCCTCATTCTACACCAGGCATCGCCAAATCACGGTCCTCGAGGTCAGAGAACTGCTGGTTTTCCACCCTCCCTTTACCTGGGAGTCAGGTGTGAAGTCAGTCTGGCCAATCAGTAGCACTTCAGCTGATTACCTGGGAGAAAAGAAAACCAGGGCCGGATTTGGATTGGAGGTCCAGATTTGATGATTGCTGTGTTAGATGATATCCTCAGCGAGAGCTCCTAATGCTACTCTCATTATTCCTACCATTCCTACCATTAATCCTAAACAGCAGGCCTGCTTTCTGTTTTATGCACCAAAATGAAAAAACTCCTTATCGCAGCAGACTCCCTAAGTAGTTTTATATCTCATCTTCCACCATTTTTTAAAAGTACAGTTTTTACCCATCTACTGATCTTTGTATTTATTATAATACCATGCAGTCATACTTTTATTGTTATATTTTATTGTCTTTCATCAATACATTTTATTTCACTATTTTATTACATATTTTTTCTCTCACATTTTATGTTCCATATATTTTACCTCTTTTATCATTCCCTTACATTTATTGCACTTTTAGACTGGCCCATTTGATTTACTCATAGAACTGTGTTCTATGAAGCAATGTGAGATGCATGTTTGAAAAGTGGTATTAAAATATTATTAAAGATTTTAACTAAAATGGGTTAAATGAGATATAAGTAGTTCATAAAGGAGGTAGAGGGTTGGAGGTTTAGGTAAGCAGTGTGGTAAACCTTTCTTTGTTGAAATGAGTATCCCTTAGTAACGTGGTACATGGCCTCCTTAGTGTTTTACAAGCGATAAACACACAACAGTATCTGACAAGCCTCATAGGACTGTATCCAATCCTTCACAATGTGGATTTGCTAATCCGTCTGGCCTGGTCTCGTCTGCCAGCATTCCCAACGCCCCAACCTCAGCTCTGTTGAAAACATGGCTGCTTAGACAGCGGACAGCTTTGTGTCTAGACCACATTGGGAAATATCTGACTACAGAGCCCAGGAAAGGTCCACAACAGTATCTGACAAGCCTCAAGGATTGGATACAGTCCTATGAGGCTCTCTGAATCTCCCTGACGTTAACAATATACCCGAATATCCCCCTGCATTGACACTTTACCAGAATCTTCCTCTGCATTAACACTATACCAGAATATCCCCCTGCATTAACACTATACAAGAATCTCCCCCTGCATTAACCCTATACCAGAATATCCCCCTGCATTAACACTACACAAGAATATCCCCTGCATTAACACTATACCAGAATATCCCCCGGCATTAACAATATACCAGAATCCCTCCTGCATTAACAATATACCAGAATCCCTCCTGCATTAACAATATACCCGAATCTCTCTTTGTATTGACAATAACCATTACTCTCCCTGTATTGACAATATCCACAAATCCCCTTTACCCAACAAGAGCCCTGAATCTCTCCTTTACTTAACAATATCCTTGAATCTCTGCTCAGTAGTTTGGTCCCCAGTAGTATGCATATATTGGTTAGAAGTAGGCTATGTTGGACATGTTTGACTTGGGTTGTATATGCTGTGTGTATGCTTTCAGCAAATCTTGATCTCCTGGTTCTGATGCATCAAGGTCCTACATTTTAAAATAGTTTTTATTTTTTTGCTGTCCTGAAAGACAGATGTATAGGCAACACACACATCTAATGAGCTCTGTCCTGTAGGCAGAGAGGAGAACTATTAGAACGAACAAGAAAAGGACCGCTAATGCGCTGTTGTAACACACGCCTTTTCCCCCAGTGAGGTAGTAGGAGGATTTGAAACTTCAGCTCATCTCTTTCTTCATCCCTCTCTTCTCCCACACTCTGTCCCCTCTTTCTCCTGAAACTGTGTCAAGGTTAGTGAGAGAAACGGTCTGCTAACGTAGACAGTGAAAACATGGCAGTGATTGGGGGGGTTCAACTTTTTTAAATTGTATCTTTCAGTTATAAATATCATCCGTGACCATAAACCCATTTCAAACACAAACTGCTCTCAAAATGACACAAAAGAGCTGGTAATTCTAGGTTTTTGTGTCAGTCCCAGAGGAATGGCATGATGACACTGCTCCGTGATGAATTCGTGATTTTGCCATGAATTCTGCTCTGTGCAATGCCACAAGGCTTTCGCATTTTATAGTATTATATTTAAGTATTCCGCTGCTGCTAATAGTGGAAATTAATTGTGCATCTTGATGAATTATTAATCTTCAGTCAAGTGAGGATACCTTTTTCCTAATGAGTATCCTCACTATGAAAAACACTCACTAAGACTCCTATCTGGATCCTGTGGATTTTTATTTAGTCCAGTTCTGAGGGGACATACACAGGTCGTGTGCATCATATTCACAGCCCTGTCCATCTGTCTATCACTCATCACCATCCCTCATTCAGGACAGTCATATATAGAAGTGCATATTATGTGTAAACACGAAATAAGAGTGTGCTACTTTAACAGTGCTAGTTACCGGACCTGTGTTGCTTTTTTTGTTTTCGCAAGATCTAGTTGGATGTGAGCCAATAGCTTCAGGGGAAATCTTTTTTTTGTGTGTGTATTTTTACTTTCAAGTGTTTCAGGTTTTCCGTCTTGTTGATCTAGTTGTGTGTTGTGCTTAAAAAAACCCCCCTGAACCTTTCTCTCAGATTCAGTCAGCTTTCGCTCACCGGTGTTAGTTTTGGGCTACTGCATTGCTGGAGGGAAGAGACACTTCTCTGTCTGGCTCTGAAAATAAGCACGTAATAGGCTTTTCTGCTGTGGATGTGTCATGCTCTTGACAGGAAATGTACTTTTAGATCTTTTATTGTCTCTATTGTCTTTCCCCTCTATCTCTGCTTTGAGTATGAAGATGTCTTTATCTCCAAGCCTCACTTTGGTGTGATCTTGTATTGTTACCCGTAGCCTGTGTCTCGGTGCCTAGACGGTCCGACTGTCCCAGAATGCCCCTGTAATCATCTCTTAACTGAAGAAGAGACCGTACACAGCGGTCTGTGAGACAGCTGAATCCTGTCCCCTTCATTACCCTCATCGCTGGGCCTGTTTGTGTCTCCTATCCTGCCATCTGTCCCTCTCGCTCGCCCTCTCCGTTGTCACTTTCTGCCTCAGCCGTCGTCACCTCGCCTCGTTCTGCTCATGTCTGTCTGGGGCGACATTAACTCAGAAGGTTAGAGCAGTCGTCCGGCAGTTGAAAGGTTGCTGGTTCGATCCCCCACCCTGGGTGTGTCGAAGTGTCCCTGAGCAAAAATATTTGTAAAATATAAATTCTCTCTGCGTTTTCCCCATCTGCAGCCATTTTTGTTCACCGCACACTACCTTTTCAAACTGTTAGCTAACGTTCACGGCGAACAGAAAAAGGTTTGAATATTAGCTAACATCAACGCACGTCTGTACGTTGCTGATACTTTGGTGACGCTCCCCATCTTCGACATCGTGTTCCGTTCTCACTTCTGCTACTTTTGTGACGCTCCCTCCCCGTCTTCACCACGCAGACACCTCGTCGGCTTCTGAGGACGAGGGCTCGCTGCGTCGGCAAGGCCGGACGGCCTCCTCCACACCCTACCAGGCCCACCCCAGCGTGGAGCACTGGTTCAACAGGGTCATCCAGGGCTCCTCCACCTCCTCCTCCGCCTCCTCCACCTCGTCCCTCCCCGGAGGGAGGCCCCACGCCTCCAACACCAGCTCCTCTGCCTCCACCGTGCTGGCCCACCTCATGGCCCACACCCACCTAGGTCAGTGACGGCTCCCCTGGCCCCGCCACACCCCGCTACCACTCCTGCTGGTCTCTGTGGTCCGTCCCATTGAGTCCCCTTCTTCTTCACCCCTCCTTTCATCCCCTTCTCCACCCACCTTTTTGTCCCCTTCTTTTTCTGCTCCCCCTTTTCTTCCCCTTCTTCCTCAGGCCCCATTTTATGTGCAAACCTCAAATTAGAGTGTGCTACTAAACTAGTGGCTAAGGTGTTTGAGTTGGACCTGGAACGTTGGTGGTTCAAGCTCCAGTCTAACCACTATAAGATCAGTGCAGTTGTTGGGCTCTTAAGCAAGGCTCTTAACCCCACATTTCTCCAGTGGGGATTGGCCCCTGGTTACTCTAATCGACTGTAAGTCACTTTGGATAAAAGCGCTAGCTAACAAACTGTATTGTACTCTAATGTAATGTAATGTCCCTTAGTGAAACTGTTGTCTATTCCTTCTGAGCCCTCCCACCCCCTCACCTCTGAGCTCCCCAACATTGCCAGGCCTTGTTGCCTGCAGCGCCCTCCTCTTGGGCTGGAGTATAAATTGTGCAGCAGTGCTCCAGCAATTTCACAGCACTTTGGCATTGGGATACTTGTTCTGCGGCATATTCAGATCTTGCTTCAAGTGAAGTCATCGTCCTGTGTCTTTCACACATACAATAGATCAGAGTGGTAAGCCTCCTTGTAAGGAAGTGCCCTCTCTCTCTCTCTCTGTTGTGGAACACGCTGCTGTGGCCCAGAGCTTATCTCTTGATATGAGTGTTTGTGCGTCTTGTTAGCTTCAGAGTCAAACAAAAGGAGCAGAGCAGAGTTACTGGTTTTAATTGGCCCTTCTCACAATCTTTCAACACATCATTCCAACATCAGTAAATGTTCTTTGCCTTCCTGACAAGTATTTTTATTTTTAATGGGCTCTGGATAAATTGTTAATGATGTTCAGTAGTTTTATATCACTCCAGCTATGCCAGCTCATCAACTGCTCACAATTCTGCCCCTCTCAGAACTTCCCTTAGCCCTCTAGCTATCAGACAGATCTCTGTTTGTATGTAAATAATCCACATGCTCCTATTGTGTTGTGAGCCCTCTGTGTGGAAAAATTAGCCTGCCTTACAGTAATTTCATGAAGTTTAAAGTTGCTAAAATAAGAGGCAAGCAAACCCCACCTCACACAAGTGTTGTGGAAAACCACATGAACACCACATTAGCTCCCACTAGATTTTGGCCCATGAGTCAACCGTTTTTACACAACGCTGATTATCGTACTTTAACTTGTGGTGATAGATTAAATGACTAAAGGTGTGGGGACTATAAATGTGTATTTCACCCAGTCGGATTTACAGTATGACTATACGGAAATAATGATACAGTAATGATTCACCAGATGGGAATGGTTGATTATGAGGTTGATAAAGAGCACAACGTCATAATATTTGATGGCAAGAGGACGAAACTGCAATGCAAATTTCCGCAGTGTTCTGACCTGATGGACATGTAAATCATATAATCTAGGTCATATGCAAAACTCCTTGCAGTGTACACTTGCATGTAAGGAAAGCATGCAAATTATTTCATCTTCCAAATATGATGTTGCAGCTTTGTGTGCTTGGTAAACCGTTTATTAATTTCCCATAAGATTACACTTTCCGATTCATAAACATCGACATTTGCCCCGGAACTCTGTTAGCATCTAGGTGCCATGACATGGTATTGAAAATGTATAAAAATGCTTTAGTCTGTTTTAAACCTATACTGCTGTTGCCAAGGGGACCGGGTGATTGGTCTGTGAATGATTTTGTGAAGTCACAAAACAGCACTGATACATTAATGAAGATTTTAGCTATGCCTTCAAGTCCGGAGATAAAACCACTGATTCTCCATTTTGTTTCTCGAAGACAGTCTGTGGTTCTACAGTGCCCCTCCTCTTATGTGAATACTCCTCAGCGTACAGAAATTGAGAGCGCTACCCTGGAGGCAAAACCGGGATCTAATATAATTGGATCCTGACTGAAAGCTTTCATTCTTCCTTTTGATTTATCGAACGTAAAATCGTCTTCTGTGTCTGCTTAGTTTATCCTGGCTAAGGGGGACGGCCATCTGTTTCCATAAATGCACTCTTATGACACTGTTGGGAGTGATTATATGAACTGAACTGTTTTCTAAAAGACAAAGAAGGGTGTCTTGTATCTTTGGTTGTGTTAGTAGGGGCAGCTGCGGCATCTCTGTTCTGTCTACTAAAATAAAACAGAAAATGAGTAAAGGTAAATGGTCCGTTACAATTTAAATCGAGCGATATGCATGAATGAGAAAGGAACCTATGTTTTTCAGCGAGGGTTTACCTTGCTGCTGTAATGAAAATAAATATATCTGTGAAAACCGCAGTACTGTATTGTATGTAATACTGCACTCGACTGTTACGCTGTCATTTTTAAGACCTAGTTTTCTGGATCGTTTAAAGACCCACACGCATCAGTGTTCTCTTCCTGGTTTTAAATACTAAAACCAGGCCCACAAAGCCCAAGGCCCCCTCCCCCTCTTGTGGTCAGCTCAAATGTGTTAACATTAAGCAACCTCATCTGATAATTATGCAAAAAACCTACACCATGCCACATGGGAAATCACTTTACAAAGGGCTTGTAAGAATATCAGTTAGACCCTAAAACACGAATACTTCTCCCAGAATTGCGATTGTTTTACTCGAATCAGGATTCAAGAACACAAATCGAAAGCTCCAGATTGATACGAAAAGCTCAAAAACACGGAAGATACGCGTGTGGGCCTTTAACGAGCGATGCAGACTCTTTCCCCACTCCCGACCTTTGACCTGTGATTTGTGACCGTGCCCTCCCCTCCCCCCCTGCAGATAACCACTCTGCGCCCCCAGATGTGACGGGCCTACTGGAGCGTTCGGTGCACGTGGAGCGGCCCCAGGTGCCGTCGGTGCGAGGGGTCCCCCGGGGCTTCAGCCACGCCGGCGGCCTGGACACCGCAGATGGTGAGGGGCCCCCTTCAGCGTGCGACCCCCGCGTCCATGGAAACGCCGCCTCTCAAACCGTCACGCTCCCTTTGATGTGTAAACGTTATTGCTCCGTACGCGACGAAACGCAAAGTGCGTCTCCCTGTTACTAATAGAGGGGCGGTACTCCCTGTAGGAAAGTGCTTTATGGTGTGTGTTTCTAAAGTGTTAATTTCCTGAAAAACATTTGTAAAGTGTAAATTTATGGAGGTAATAGTTCCTCACTGAGTTCTTCAAAAGAGTTCCGCAGTTTGACGATTGAGACAGAAATGGGTTAGGCCCTATTTCTGCTGAATCTGTTTCCTGCGTCTGTCTAGCCCACTCTTCTGCTGAGGCGTGGCATGGACTTTAGCCTGCCTGGACACAGCCCCTCTGATGGTTCCTGGAGATTACGCAGGGACCTAACCTGGTAGTCTGGGAGGGGATGAGAGGCAGATACGCTGTAATAGTGCTGATTAGACACAGGCCTTTCCGCTCACTGTTAGCTCTGATTCCCTGATAATGTCACCGCACAATCTACAGCGTGTGTTTCTGTGTGTATTTGTGTGTATGTATTTCTGTATCCATCTTTCTGTGTGTCTGTGTGTCTGTGTGTCTGTGTGTCTGTGTGTCTGTGTCTGTGTCTGTGTCTGTGTGTATCTGATTGTGAGTGTATCTCTGATTATGTGTATTTATGTCTGTATCCATCTGTCTGTTTGTGTGTCTGTGTCTGTATGTGTGTGCGCCTGTGTCTGATTGTGTGCGTGTTTGTGTGTCTGTATCTGTCTGTGTGTGTTTTTAAGTGTCTGTGTTTTGTATGTGTGTCTGTGTATGTGTGCTTATCTGAGTATGTGTGTGTTTGTGTGTCTCTTGGGTGTGAGTGTATCTCTGATTGTGTATGTGTCTGTATCCATCTGTGTGTGTGTGTGTGTGTGTGTGTTTCTGAATGTCTGTGGTTTGTGTCTGCATCTGTGTGTGTGTGTTTGTGTATCTGAGTGACTGAGTGACTGAGTGACTGAGCGACTGAGCGACTGAGCGACTGAGCGACTGAGCGACTGAGCGACTGTGTGTGTGCTTGTGTATGTGTATATGTGTATATGTGTATATGTGTGTCCATGTGTTCACAGTGGGGGGTGTGCATATTCACAGACAGAGTGACCCAGTCACCTTTCCTTAGACTGGTGCAGAAGGGCCTCTCTCAGCTATGCAGCAGATGGTATTTCTGCATCGGTCTCCTGCCGTCTCCAGACCAGCGCTTCCCTGTTTAACTCTGGGTCTGATGACCTGGCTTCCGTCCCAGCTGAAAGAACACATGATCGACAGATACAATAGCAGGCACACAGTAACATGGCCAGTCTCCTCTCAGCACTGTGGCGGCGATGGAGGGCTGTCCTGCCTACATGCTCCCAAACCGACAGGGGTTCACAGTAATCAGATTGGCTTACTGGGCCTTTCAAATTGGGAGGGAAAGCCAGTGACTAAAACGAGCCCGCTTTGTACTGTGCCACCCTGCTGGCCTGTCAGCCAGATCCAACGCTGGCACAGTCTGGACTCACAGCCCAGACAGGGTTGGGAATTCATTAAAGTAGTGTACTGTATGTGTCTGACACATCTGGGCTTGTGGTTATGAATTAATACATTTGGCTTGTTTGCAAGGATTAATTGACCCTGCTGCAGGGAGTTTCTTTGGCTGTCAATGTTACTGCCTGTCAAGCTACAGGGTGATTACTGTGCTGACTTCACTTAACCTAGACAGCTGAACACTTCAACATAAGAAATGTTTGTGTGCGTGTTACTCTGTTAGCGTCTGGGACAGTCTTCTGTGAAAAGCACTATACAAATACGATTGTAGAATTGAACTAATATTTTAAACAACCCATAAAGTGAAGTATCCCTTTAATGAAAGTGAACTCACCGATAGGTCAGTGAGATGAGATGAGCAGTCAGGCAGGCTGCAGCTGTGGCTCGAGTCCCCTGCCTCTGAGAATATCTGGACTGGGACATTAATGGAGTCTGTGTCCTCATTAACATCATAATTAATAAGGCAGTGAGTGAGACCAAATGTAAACAACCCACTTTCTTTCATACAGTTGAAAAACATAATTTTGTATTCTTCTCTCTACCCGAAAGGGTTTGTTTTGCTGTTATGAAAAACTCAATAAGCCCTTTATTGTTCTCTATCCAAGCTTTGCAAATCCTTGGAAAAATGTGTGGTCAAAGCTTAAATCTTTGCCTGGAGCTTTTAAATGTCTGCTTTCATGCTGCACTGTTGGTTTTTAATGGCCATTGTAGTTCCATTATTTCTATTCTATGCAGCTGTTCTGTACCTCCTTCAATACCTCTATGTTTCTATTCAATACATCTTTCCATTGAACAGTGTTTACATTTCAGGTACTTTTCTCAGAATTGGCGATATTGCTGTGGTATTGGAAAGCAGACATCCGAGTAAACACCCTGAATAGTTAATGACACGGACTAGCTTGTTGCTAGGCAGCAGAACGTATACGCAGTTCTTTCAGACGATGGGCCTGGCCTCTCCGGCGAATAAAGTCGCGCCCAGTCGCTCGCGGCAACACCTCTTCTCCCAGGAGACATTCCCAGACGCTCGGCTTCGGCGTGACTGACAGCCGGAATATCCTGCGGTCCGCTCCGTGGCACTGAGCTCATTGACCTTTCCGTTTCATCCCTCCCTCATCTTCTCTCCTTCTCTCCCTCGCTCGTTCCCCGTGCCCAGGTGTCCCGGTGAACAGTCGCGTGTCCTCGAAAATCCAGCAGCTGTTGAACACGCTGAAGAGGCCGAAGCGCCCGCCCTTGCGCGAGTTCTTTGTCGACGACTTCGAAGAGCTGCTCGACGGTAAGTCGGAAGATATGAATTTTATATCTGCAAAACAACAGCAAGCTTACTTCCATGGCGTGACAAATGACACAAAGGATACCCAAAAGAAAAGTGGGTTGTCTCTGCTAATAATGCTTTATTTGCATGTCTGGATATAACAATATTGCCGACGCAATATCTCTCTGTTTTGGATAGTAACCTGGTAACCTCATAGAAATAATTTTGGAAGTTCCCTTTAAAATGCCTGATATACATAATAATCTGCCTTCATTACCTTCACCTTTAGATTCACCCTGTTCCTACCCATCCTGTTACCAGTATGACATTATTAAGAGTTAAATGCTATTGTTACGAAATGTTCCAAGTGCATTCATGGATTTTAAATGGTAAATGGTTTATGTAGCGCCTTTATCCAAAGCGCTGTACAATTGATGCTTCTCATTCACCCATTCATACACACACTCACACACCAACGGCAATTGGCTGCCATGCAAGGCGCCGACCAGCTCGTCAGGAGCATTTGGGGGTTAGGTGTCTTGCTCAGGGACACTTCGACACAGTGTAGTGTAGGGCGGGGGATCGAACCGGCAACCCTCCGACTGCCGGACGACTGCTCTTACGAGCCATGTCGCCCCATACGAGTGATAATATCTAATCCAGGTTCTGTGTGGGCTTTTCTCTCAACCCCCACAGTCCAGCAGCCTGACCCAAACCAACCCAAGCCTGAGGGCACCCAGATGAGCCCTCTCAGTGGAGAGCCTCTGGGTGTGGTCACTAACTGGCCCCCCTCCCTGCTGGCCTCCCTGCAGCGCTGGGGCACTACCCAGCCCAAAAGCCCCTGCCTTACTGCCCTGGACAACGCCGGCAAGCCTACCTACACCCTCACTTACGGTAAGAACAGCAGCGTAAACATCGACCACTGTGCTCTGGCACCAGCCGTTCTGCCCTACAGCAGGCGTATAGTCTGTGTGTATTCATGTGTGTGGTTGGGGTATTATGTTGTCTGTATTCACAGGAAAGCTGTGGACAAGGTGTCTGAAGTTGGCCTACTCCCTGCTGAACAAACTAAGCTCCCGGAACGAGCCCCTTCTGCGGCCTGGAGATCGAGTGAGTGCTGCCCTACACTCTCCCAGTGTGTCATACTGCCCACTACACTCTCCCAGTGTGTCATACTGTCCGCTACACTCTCCCAGTGTGTCATACTGTCCGCTACACTCTCCCAGTGTGTCATACTGCCCACTACACTCTCCCAGTGTGTCATACTGCCCACTACACTCTTCCAGTGTGTCATACTGTCCGCTACACTCTCCCAGTGTGTCATACTGTCCGCTACACTCTCCCAGTGTGTCATACTGCCCACTACACTCTCCCAGTGTGTCATACTGTCCGCTACACTCTCCCAGTGTGTCATGCTGTCCGCTACACTCTCCCAGTGTGTCATACTGCCCACTACACTCTCCCAGTGTGTCATACTGCCCACTACACTCTCCCAGTGTGTCATACTGGTCCTGGTCCTGGACTGGATTTTGATTGGCTGATGGTTTGTGTTGAATGTTTTTCCCAGGTTGCACTAGTGATCCCTAACAATGACCCGGTGATGTTCATGGTGGCGTTCTACGGGTGCCTCCTGGCAGAACTGGTGCCCGTGCCCATCGAGGTGCCCCTCACACGGAAGGTACTGTGACAAGCATGCCAGCAAATCCACAATTAATGGCATTTTAATGCTTTGCTTTGCTTTGTCAACTTCTCAACATTAAAAAGAGTATACCCAGTTACCCTCCTAATTTCAAAAATCGAACACTACTTTTCTGCATGGACAGTTTGCCGTTATGAATATGCTGTGTTACAACTCATTTTGGCATGGAGATAAACATCCATCCCAGTGCTTTTTTTTTAATCAAGCAAGTCTGGGCATTGTCTCCAAATCTGTCCAAAACTTCGAAACCGCATAAAATGAAATGGGTCCCACTGTGGCAGCACACCCTATCTGGGCTTGGATCCCACAATATGCTGGACTGGACATGAGTTCTCATCTCATGTACAGTCAGCCTGAGTTTGTCTCTTGTACTTGTCACGCGAGTGAGTAATCAAGGAGACTGCAGACACAACAGATTTGTAGTAAGGTGCTATACTGCAGCGCAATGAGATAATAGATTAGAAGCGGGCTCTCGTCAGCTCTACTGTGTGATTAGGACATTTGCTGGCCTTTTCAGAAAAAAACGCTGACAAACACCGCAATGTCTTTTATAGGTCCTGTAAAACCCACGGACGGTACTTAGGGCGGTTTGGCAGCCCTGGCTGACTTTGACCTTACTGAGAAATCAATGCGACGGATAGCTTCAAATCCTAATCAAAGCCTAGAGATCATTGCAAGGTTAACAACTGTGTCTTCATAACGGATCCGGTTTTACTGAGCATCGCCTGCTCGTGTTTCAGAAGTAGTTGGAAGTTGGCAGGAAGATGCGGAGTCGTCTGTCTTTACTGTCCCAAGGCTGAGGAGGATTATTAAGGGAAAATGTAGGAAGCGCGTGTTTTTATGGCACTGTTAAGTTTTAATGTTTGAGGTTGTGTGATTAAATGAAGTCGCTTCGCCTGTGGCTCCTGTGTGGACTGCAGAACCGGCTTTTAAAGACTGGAAAAAGGGAAGGCTGTTCTTTTGAAAGTTTCTGCCCAGAAACACGCTGTGGTCCTTCGTCACACGGCCAGGTCACTGCATATGGACGTGCGTTTAAGTGTGTGAACTTTGACCTTTATGACATAATTCACAAACGGTTCATCCAGTTTGTTTGTATTTAGGCACTAACAGTAATTGTTCTCTCAGCTGTCAAATTGTCGTTTGATCTTGCTTTGGTGTGAAGTGAAGGAAGGTAATGGTGAGGGAGGGATTGTTCAGACAGTGCATTGACCCCGCCCATTTCCTTTGCCCCCCCCCCCCTTCAGGATGCAGGAAGTCAACAGATCGGCTTCCTGTTGGGCAGCTGTGGGGTGACCCTGGCTCTGACCACAGACGCATGTCAGAAGGGACTGCCCAAGGCCCAGACAGGAGAGGTTGCGACCTTTAAAGGTGTAGTAAGCATTCCCTGTTAGTGCCTCGAGCCCACCTGTGTCCTCACAGCATCGACACTGGGGCTCAGACACAGAAAAAATTGTCTTATAAAATAAATTATAGTGTGGAAGTGTAATGCAGACGTTTGTGGGTATGAGTATTGGTTGGATACTTAACCAGAATTGAGGTTGTATAAATTGATAAACAAGTGGTATAAATTGAATATCTAACAAGTAAAGATGTTGCTTTGTAAATTAGCGTGGACAGGGAAAGCCGACTCCCTGAAGAATAATGCTGGTGTATGTGTGTGCAGGCTGGCCTCGCGTTCTGTGGTTCGTGATGGATGGAAAGCACGTCGTCAAGCCCCCGAAAGACTGGCACCCGCCCATACGGGACGCCAGCAACGAGATCGCTTACATCGAGGTGAGAGCGTACTGACTACTCGCCGATCGATACTTTTGAAGGGTCATTCCAAGAGAAAACGTAAACTGGGGACAGTATCCAAACGTGTCTACAGTGCAGTCCCTGAAATTGGGCAGGCTATGTATTAAAAGAGCTGTAATTCCTACATGATTCACCCAAAATGGATGTAAAAACCCTCAAATTAAAGCACAGTCTGCACATTGTTATTGTTATATTTCAACAGTTTGCTGGAGTACAAGAACGACTACGACAAAAAATGGCACTGTCCAAATACTTACGGACTGCACTGTATGGAGCATCTACGATACTGTCTGCACTGAACATCCTTTGGCAGTCTTCAGCCCTGAATTTGTGCTAGCTTATAGTGCTAGCACTACCTCTCCTGGTTTACTTATAGGTGGTCTCTCAGAGTGCGGGTTTGCATGAATATGTGCGTGAATACTGATGGTATGTACTCTTCTGTCTCAAAATGCAGTATAAGACCAGCAAAGAGGGCAGCACTATGGGAGTGACTGTGCCCCATTCTGCCATGTTGGCGCATTGTCACGCCCTCACACAGGCCTGCGGCTACACTGAGGGTGAGTGAGGCACTTCTTTACTGCACACGCGACAACCTGCACTGCACACCTCACACTAAAGGTTCACACTACATCTGAGGATGTGGAAAATGCTGCTGTGGTTGTGAGTGTTTCTTTAACGGGATGCGTCTCCCCTCAGCGGAGACCATCACCAACGTGCTGGACTTCAAGAGGGATGCTGGCCTTTGGCACGGAGTTCTCACCGTGAGTACACCCACACACACACATACATTACACTCACAAACCAACACACACACACACACACATATATTACACTCATGAACCAACACACACACACACACAGACACATACATTACACTCATGAACCAACACACAGAATTAATCAAATCTGTGTAATTCTCTGTGCCCTTTTATTTTTTTTTGTTTTAATCCCTTGTTATGCACCTATGTTTGTGTTTTGATTGATGCATGCCTTCACACACTGACACACGCACACACGCACGTACATCCCTACACCCACGCCCACACACGTATACACATGCATGCTTGTATACTCACACACACTGACACACCCACCTTTGTCTGAAGGTATTGCCGTAGACTCGTCTAATTAGTTCGTGGGTTTGTGTTGTGTACTGTGTTTGATAATTTGAGTGTGTTAGCCCTTAGTTTCCTAGTTTCCTAAAGCATGTACCATTCAACAGTCATAATAGCCTCTATCTGCTACTTCTTTCCCTGAGAGAGCAGGTGTGTGATGTATGTTTTGTTGTTGTGATTGCCTGACAGAGTGTAATGAACAGGATGCACGTCATCAGTATCCCCTACTCTCTGATGAAAGTCAACCCTCTTTCCTGGATTCAGAAAGTGCACACCTACAAAGGTGAGAGCCAATCTCACTCCATTTTCTCTGCCTTTGTACTGCGGTCTGTTGCTTGTGAACCATTGCTGGTTCTTTTCACAGTGAAGTTGCTTGTGACTGTGTTCTGATTGGCTGAGGCCTGAGTGTGACCGCGTTCCGATTGGCTGAGGCCTGAGTGTGACCATGTTCTGATTGGCTGAGGCCTGCTGTGTGACTGTATTCTGCTCGGCAGCCCGGGTAGCGGTGGTGAAGTCACGGGACATGCACTGGTCACTTCTGGCCCAGCGAGATCAAAGGGACATCAGCCTCAGTTCACTGCGGATGCTCATTATTGCGGATGGAGCCAACCCCTGTGAGTGCTGCTATCTTTATATAATAAAGATAAATAAAGAGTGAATATAATAACGATACCTACAATAAATTTATATTTATGTCCTTATATGTATGTAATAATTCCCTGTTTCTTGCTTGTTTGGTTGTTGTGTGTGTGTGTGTGTGTGTGTGTGTGTGCATATGTGCACACCTGTGTGTGTATGTCTGTCCGTGTACCGGTATGTGTGATGTGTGTCACCACAGGGTCCATCTCCTCCTGCGACGCCTTCCTCAATGTTTTCCAGGCCCGGGGGCTCCGGCCGGAGGTCATCTGCCCCAGCGCCAGCTCTACAGAAGCCTTGACAGTCGCCATCCGCAGGTGACCTGGCGCAACTACACCACCAAAGCATGCACAAGCACAACACAAACATGCGATTGCGAATACACTTCTACTTTCACTCATTAGCACACACTTAGCCTGTAGCGTAGTGGCTAAGGTACATGGCTGGGACCTAGAAGGTTGGTGGTTTAACCCCCCTGTGTATCCAGCTGTTGGGCCATTGAGCAAGGCCCTTCCCCCCTACCTCCCATGCACTGCCCACTGCTCCTAAGTAACTAGGATGGGTCAAAGGACAAATTACCCCACGGGGTTCAATTAAGTATATCTTCTTATTTTACAAGGAAGCAGCAGAACTCAGGACTCACTGGTTATATTTCATGTTAACTGCATTAGCAAACCTTTTTACCATCAACCCCACACAGTGTTATGCAGAAGTGTGAGCATGTCTGTGTTTATCTGTGTCTGTGTGCGTCTGTGCCTGTGTTCTAGGCCCCCAGAGATGGGTGTTCCCCCTCCAGGAAAGGCGGTGTTGTCCATGAGCGGTCTGAGCCACAGTGTGATCCGGGTGGACACGGAGGAGAAGCTTTCTGTGCTGACCGCGCAGGACGTGGGACAGGTCATGCCAGGCGGTGCGTGACTCTCAACTCTCATCCTCCTTAAAATGAGCCTACAGTAAACTACAAACGGATTCACCTTTTAATGAATCCAGAGTAGTCTACCCTCTGATTCACCTTTTAATGAATCCACAGTAACCTACACTTGGATTTACCTTTTTATTATTCCACAGTAAACTACAATTGGATTCACCTTTTAATTAATCCACAGTAAACTACACTCTGATTCAATGTTTAATGAATCCACAGTAAACTACCATTCTCATTCAAATTAACCCACATTAAACTTCACTTCAATGGAAAAAGCAGTCAAATAAATACAAAGTACATTATATTTTTGAAGTAATTTATTTTATCATAATATTTGTTCTGCCTATTTTGAGTGCGCTTTTACACATGCACTGTCTCCTCTTACTCCTAAATTCCAGTGAAGGCAGATCTTTGGAGGTTTGCAATACCCACAACTATTCATCCCAAACTACAGTCTTTATCGTCTTCATCAAACGATTGAAAATAATTAATTTTGTTAAATGTTTTTTGCAAAATTTCGAAAAGGTAATTACTTTAAGCACAAATATTTAGGAAACGTGGGTTTACTGGGTTTACAGCATTGGAATAATTCAAATTTTAAGGTCAAAATTCCCGACAGCATCGGCTCTGACCTTTCTAGTGTTAACCCAGAGCCTGATTATACTTTCATCGTACTCTAATCAGTTCAACTCGCAGCACACTGCTCTTGGATTTGCTTCTAATTACGTGAGCTAATGGTACACCAATGAGAGAACGGATGAGTCAGAGCACGGCTGCTCGGCAGGTCAGTGGGAAGTTGTGTGAGTGCCGTGTTGTCCGTGTGCGTCCTCAGCCCTGGTGTGTGTGGTGCGGGCAGACGGGACCCCGTGTCTGTGCCGGACGGACGAGGTGGGGGAGATCTGCGTCAGTTCCAGCAGCACTGGGATCTCCTACTTCGGCCTACCGGGCATGACCAAGAACATCTTTGAGGTGTGTGTTCCGCTGACTAATCAATTGGTAAATAGTTGGCATTTATATAGCGCCTTTATCCGAAGCGCTGTGCAATTGATGCTTCTTGTTCACACACACACACACACACACACTCACACACACTCACACACAAATGCTGGTTGGCTGCCATGCAAGGCTAGTTCGTCAGGAGCGTTTTGGGGTTAGGTGTCTTGCTCAGGGACACTTTGACACACCCAGGGCGGGATCGAAATGGCAACCCTCCAAACTACTAACAACTAATGAGCTGCAACTCATTGGACTATGCTTAGAATACAATAGTGTTGAATAGTATAACAAGTAAAACAGAAATTCTTTATTTATCCCTAGCCAGCTTGTTTGAGAAATTTGACAGTTACTGGCTGTAAACATATAAATAAATGAACAACAGACAGGCAAGTAATTATTTAGAATTCGACTTTGCTTAATTTAGATCTCTCTACACCAGAAGGGACGCAAGGCTGTAGAATACTACAATTACACAATATTTATTGAAAATTATGCAATACAGTATATTCACAATATTAATATAATAATTAGAGTATAATGGTAAGGATACTTTTGATGGTAGCATAGCATAGACTTGAGGAGGTTTTTGTTTCAACAAAGAATCAGTGCAAAGGGTCCCAGTGGTGTGTGAGGATATGGTGTTGGCTAATTTACAAATTTTCGGGATGGAAAATATCAAAGTCTTTGGAGTCTAGCCAGCTTGTCACCATTCACCAGTCATGAACAACCACATCAACTGCATTCATGGCTATGTGTTAATGTATTTTCCTTTCATGGTCTGTATGTCTTAATGTCAATCTTAAAAGTTCAGAGTATTGTATTGTTAGCCCAGTGTCGATAGTCTCCCAGCCTCGCGATGAAACTTTGAAGCCGTTTTTCTCAAAAAGAGGGCTTGGTGGCACTCAAAATGAAATGGGACACAACTCCCTTCATATCTGGAGCTGAGAGATAACTTACATTCTCCTTTTCCGATTAGTCTCTAAAACTCAAAATACGGTTTTTGGGTCAATACGACTGATTTTGATAAAGCAGGTCACATATATACAAAAATCCAGGCCTCTAACCTCTTATGCTTTTGCTTATTTATTTATGACTTGTTTCATATTGCATGAGATTTCCTCTTACTGCAAGTTTCCTCCCAGCAATTCATCCCCAGGGATCGAGGGCCTTGTCAGTTTTGAACCGGCCTTTTAATGAGCTTGTTTATCTTGTTTGTGTGATCCCTGCCGTTGCTCTCTCTCTGCAGCACAGCACACACAAGGCAGGCGCCTGAGCTATATTCCCATTGGACATGTCAAACATTTACTGCAAATATGCAGAGCGTAGCTCTCTCGTCTGGTATTTCATGAACAAAAAAAGGTAGTCGCTGATAAGAGTTTTAAATGGTTTGGAATAAAATCAACAAATCCAGAACTAGATGCATTTAGATCCGTTCTAATCTAGTCATATACATACATGTATGTTCACAGTTTTAAATCTGATCCCTTTGTTTTCCATTTGATGAACAGTTTCAGAACCATCTAGATTGATTGGATGCTAATTAGCCTAGCTTGATAATATTTTTTTGTAATTATATTAACCGCTTGATTTGCCTGCTAATGTACCGCTAAACTGAAATGAACAGTGGAGCAAGCATTTAGGGACATCTAGTGGTGGGAGCTAATAAATGTCATATGTGAGCATACTTTGCATAGTTTATCCCTGCAGACCTTTCGCACCCCACTTTTGACATCATCGAGCTTTGAAGCCACAATAAGCTTCATGTTTGTCTTGCTCAACAGAAATCTCAGTGAAAGAGGATTATTGTGAGCATCAGGGAGCAAAAGCTTAACACATCATACGGATATTTCATAATCAAAAGGGATCAGCCCATCCAGAAAAGAATCAAATAATCCACTTTGTTCCTTCTCGAACCCTGAGTACTTGCTCTGTAATCACAGAAAAAGCCATTTGACTGTTCTGAATACCTTTATACCTACAGTCACAAGTTTCAGATCTTCAGTGAAGATTTCCTGTTTCCTGTGGGTAACTGCATTTCCTCTCTGGCCTTCAGACAATTCCAGTGACCGAATCGGGGGTTCCCATCAGCGACCGACCCTTTACTCGAACCTCACTGCTTGGGTTTGTGGGACCTGTAAGTAAAGTAAAAAAAAACATATCTGGAATGAGTTATTTTTATTTTCCATTTCAGTGTTATGTTTTGAGGCTGATACAAAGGGAGGATACCTGACCCCTGTCATGACTTCATTTTAGGACAACCTGATATTTGTTGTTGGGAAGATGGAGGGGTTGATGGTGGTCAGCGGGCGGAGACACAACGCTGATGACGTAGTTGCCACGGCGCTGGCAGTGGAGCCCATGAAGTTTGTCTATAGGGGAAGGTGAGCGATGGCGTTTCTCTTCAGTTTGATCTTTTTACAGGGCGATCAATGTGGGGAATAGATGCCGGGATATGTAGTGGAGGCTGAATCTCTACATTTTGGTTTTATGTGTATTTTCTTTGCTTTATTGTTCTCACTGATTTTAATGATTTTACTGATTTTGTTGTTTTAGTGATTTAATTGATACGGGTTTTATTGTCTTTTATTGAGTTTATAGTTTTTATTGATTGACCGTATTTATTGATTGTTTTATTATTTGAATGTTGGTTGATGATTTTATTAAGTTTATAAAAATTGAAAACATAAGATTAAGAGTCAAATTGGGCTGAATGGCTTGTTGCCATCATGCTCATGTGTGTATGTTTATATGGGCTGTGCTTTGCGCTCTCTCAGGATAGCGGTGTGTGTTTATATGGGCTGGTTTGCGCTCTCAGGATAGCGGTGTGTGTTTATATGGGCTGGTTTGCGCTCTCAGGATAGCGGTGTGTGTTTATATGGGCTGTGCTTTGCGCTCTCAGGATAGCGGTGTGTGTTTATATGGGCTGGTTTGCGCTCTCAGGATAGCGGTGTGTGTTTATATAGGCTGGTTTGCGCTCTCAGGATAGCGGTGTGTATGTACTGCATGTGTGTATGTTTATATGGGCTGTGCTTTGCGCTCTCAGGATAGCGGTGTGTGTTTATATGGGCTGGTTTGCGCTCTCAGGATAGCGGTGTGTATGTACTGCATGTGTGTATGTTTATATGGGCTGTGCTTTGCGCTCTCAGGATAGCAGTGTGTATGTACTGCATGTGTGTATGTTTATATGGGCTGTGCTTTGCACTCTCAGGATAGCGGTGTGTATGTACTGCATGTGTGTATGTTCATATGGGCTGGTTTGCGCTCTCAGGATAGCGGTGTGTGTGTTTATATGTGCTGTGCTTTGCGCTCTCAGGATAGCGGTGTGTGTGTTTATATGGGCTGTGCTTTGTGCTCTCAGGATAGCGGTGTGTGTGTTTATATGTGCTCTGCGCTCTCAGGATAGCGGTGTGTGTGTTTATATGGGCTGTGCTTTGCGCTCTCAGGATAGCGGTGTGTGTGTTTATATGGGCTGTGCTTTGCACTCTCAGGATAGCGGTGTGTATGTACTGCATGTGTGTATGTTTATATGGGCTGTGCTTTGCACTCTCAGGATAGCGGTGTGTATGTACTGCATGTGTGTATGTTTATATGGGCTGGTTTGCGCTCTCAGGATAGCGGTGTGTGTGTTTATATGTGCTGTGCTTTGCGCTCTCAGGATAGCGGTGTGTGTGTTTATATGGGCTGTGCTTTGTGCTCTCAGGATAGCGGTGTGTGTGTTTATATGTGCTCTGCGCTCTCAGGATAGCGGTGTGTGTGTTTATATGGGCTGTGCTTTGCGCTCTCAGGATAGCGGTGTGTGTGTTTATATGGGCTGTGCTTTGTGCTCTCAGGATAGCAGTGTGTGTTTATATGGGCTGGTTTGCGCTCTCAGGATAGCGGTGTGTGTTTATATGGGCTGGTTTGTGCTCTCAGGATAGCGGTGTGTGTGTTTATATGGGCTGTGCTTTGCGCTCTCAGGATAGCGGTGTGTGTGTTTATATGGGCTGGTTTGCGCTCTCAGGATAGCGTTGTGTGTGTTTATATGGGCTTTGCGCTCTCAGGATAGCGGTGTGTGTGTTTATATGTGCTCTGCGCTCTCAGGATAGCGGTGTGTGTGTTTATATGTGCTCTGCGCTCTCAGGATAGCGGTGTGTGTGTACTGCATGTGTGTATTTTTGTATGGGCTGGTTTGCGCTCTCAGGATAGCGGTGTGTGTGTTTATATGTGCTCTGCACTCTCAGGATAGCGGTGTGTGTGTACTGCATGTGTGTATGTTTGTATGGGCTGGTTTGCGCTCTCAGGATAGCGGTGTGTGTGTTTATATGTGCTCTGCGCTCTCAGGATAGCGGTGTGTGTGTTTATATGGGCTTTGCGCTCTCAGGATAGCAGTATGTGTGTTTATATGGGCTTTGCGCTCTCAGGATAGCGGTGTGTGTGTTTATATGGGCTGTGCTCTGCGCTCTCAGGATAACGGTGTGTATGTTTATATGTGCTCTGCGCTCTCAGGATAGCGGTGTGTGTGTTTATATGGGCTCTGCGCTCTCAGGATAGCGGTGTGTATGTTTATATGTGCTCTGCGCTCTCAGGATAGCGATGTGTGTGTTTATATGTGCTCTGCGCTCTCAGGATAGCGGTGTGTGTGTTTATATGTGCTCTGCGCTCTCAGGATAGCGGTGTGTGTGTTTATATGTGCTCTGCGCTCTCAGGATAGCAGTGTGTGTGTTTATATGGGCTTTGCGCTCTCAGGATAGCGGTGTGTGTGTTTATATGGGCTGTGCTCTGCGCTCTCAGGATAGCGGTGTTCTCGGTGTCGGTGCTTCATGACGAGCGCATCGTGGTGGTGGCGGAGCAGCGGCCGGACGCGTCTGAGGAGGACAGCTTCCAGTGGATGAGCCGCGTGCTGCAGGTACAGCCTGCCCCCTGCGCACGTGCCTGACTGTGTGACCTGTGTTATCTGTGTAATCTGTGTTACCTGTGTTATCTGTGTAATCTGTGTTACCTGTGTAAACTGTGTAATCTGTGTGCCATCTTGGCTAGATCAGTAGTGAGGGATTCACATACAGGTCATGCCACCTCACACAACTGATTTCAAGCCACAGCCGGGATATTTATTTTAACCAATATGACAACCAGACTCCGTAGTTCTATTATTTTTTTTATGTGAAATAATTATTGGAATTACTCAAGTAGTTTTACATGAATCACCGAGAATAATTTGTGATCTAGTTTAGCATATCCAACCAATAACTTCCCTTGGGGTTGAGCACACAATGTATACTTGATGTCCCTTAGATTGCAATGAATACTATCTGTAGAACGTGATAAAGCACTGAAGAAACAATCCGACAGAATCAGTTTATGGCGTGTATTTGTGTTGCTGCTGCTGCTCCTCTCGTGAGCTTTGACCCATACCTCTTCACCCCATGTGTCCAGGCCATTGACAGTATCCACCAGGTTGGGGTGTACTGCCTGGCACTGGTTCCTGCCAACACCCTGCCCAAAGCCCCGCTGGGTGGCATCCATATCTCAGAGACCAAACAGCGCTTCCTGGATGGGGCCTTGCACCCCTGCAACGTCCTCATGTGCCCCCACACCTGCGTCACCAACCTGCCCAAACCTCGCCAGAAACAGCCAGGTATTATGGGATAGGAGCCCTGTTTGATAAAGGACAGTACATTTTATGTGAAATTGCCCTGTTTTATCTGTTACAGATTCGTTCCTCTTTTAAATATTTGTAACACCATTCATTTTGCTTGATTTCTTTACCCTAAATAGTTTTTATGAGGGCTTTCTGCTTGTTTGGTATGTTACATACAAATAGCATTTAAAAGAATGTGTGCTTATGACTCGCGTGTGTTTATAGAAAATGCTTGTTTATGAATAATGTATGAAAGTATGAATAGTTGCACTGTACTGTTTATGAATGTCTGTTTATGAATAGCATGTGTATAGTGCAGTCCGTATGTATTGATGGTCATTGGCACAATTCTGGTCCTCATGTTGATAGATGCCAATAACAAACTCAGCAATCAAGATTAGTTACTGAAAGCTTTCCTATACCTACGCTAAGGAAGCGGATGAATACACCTGACTATTCAGAAGCAGCTGAGAAGCCAACCATCTAATTACTTTTGCTCCCCTAAGATGGGGAGGACTATGAATTAAAAAATTATCACCATCACGCATCACCCGATATGTGTGTAATTGCCCTCAAATTAAAGGGTACAGTCTGCATTTTAACCTCACGTATTGTTCCATATCAAATCCAACGTGCTGCACTACAGAGCCACAATAACAGAGATTGTACCAACTGTCCAAATACATACGGACTCTAGCGTATTTGTAAGGAATATGCGGTTACAGGTGGCATATATTTATAGGGAATGTGTGTTTTTGAATAACGTGTGCTCGTATTGCTGGTGTCTTTGGACAGAGGTGGGCCCTGCTTCTATGATAGTGGGGAACCTGGTGGCAGGGAAGAGAATAGCCCAGGCCTCTGGGCGGGACATGACTCAGCTGGAGGACAATGACCAGGTATGTATGCTAGCACTGGCCCACGTGCTTCCAGGAATGAAGGTGCCTTTCTTCCCCGTATGTTTTCGGAAAGAGTTTGCGTCTCGACAACTGTGACTTATTTCGTGTTGGATGGTGTCTCCATTGCTTTCTCAACAGTTCCTGTACATGCAAGACGTCCTACAGTGGAGGGCTCAAGCAACTCCAGATCACCCTCTCTTTCTGGTGCTAAATGCCAAGGTGCTCCTTCCTCACACAACAGGCCTGAACTAATTGTTAAAACATTATATAGGGGGCTTTATATACACTAGGGGGGCAGCCTATGGCCTAGTGGCTAAGTTGCTTGACTGGGGCCCGGAAGGTTGACGTAGACAAAGCTTTTGGGCCCTTGAGCAAGGCCCTTAACCCCACATTTTTCGAGGGGATTGGCCCCTGCTTAGTCAAATGAACTGTAAGTCACTTTGGATAAAAGTGTCAGCTAAATAACTGTAAGTGTAAAACAAATTAGGCCAATCCTCATTTAAGCTATCTAACAAGCTCAAGGCATCTTGCTATCCATTCCCTGAAGATACCAGTCTCCATGCAGAATCATTAGTAATCTGACAAAGAGCTGCTTCTTCAGACTGCATCTCTCAAGAAGAGAACACTGTTTTATGTTCTCTTCTTAAGGCTTGTTATGGTTAGCCAGGTCTAGCACAATAGCTTATATTAAACACGTGAACGCATTTACAACATAACATAACGTAATATGATGGCGAGAACAGGCCATTCAGCCCAGCAGTGCTCGTTTTTTACTACCCAGTAAGTATACGTACTGCTTAGTTGCCTAAAAGCAACTATGTTTCTCCTGGATTATACATCCCTCTGAATAAGACCGTTCGCCAACTTGTTGTTTAAATAAAGCTGGCATGCATGTCTGTTTTGGTAACTGTTTGTGGTGCTGTGTTGCGTTTCCATGGTGAGAAGCCGTGTGCGGCGCCCATGGCTCCAGTGAACGTTTGTGTGGTGTTGTGTCTAGGGCACTGTGGCCAGCACGGCCTCCTGCTTGCAGCTGCACAAGCGTGCGGAACGGGTTGCCGTGGCACTGATGGAGAAGGGGAGGTTAAACACCGGGGACCATGTGGCCCTGGTCTATCCTCCAGGTGAGGTGCCCTTCTTGGCTTAGAGTACAGTGTGCGTGTGCGTATGCGTATGCGTGTGCGTGTGCGCGTGTGTGCGTGTGCGCGTGCGCGTGTGCGTGTATGTGTGTATGCGTGTGCATGGCAGTCACAAGTCACTGTTGCACTACAGCACCTTCATTCAGCATCACATCATAATGGTGGGCATGGTGGTTTTCAGCGCACTGTCCCCGGTTATGGTTTTCTACTATATTGTACGTTGCTCTGGATTAGAGCGTCTGCCAAATATTTGTCATGTAATGGCATTGCTTGGGTGTAATTTTTGTTGTGGAGATGCACCCCAGGCTCCAGAGCCTAATCCTGACTATGCCACAGTGCCAAATGAGGCTGGAAAGCCCCAAAGGGCGACATGATTGGGCATGGCTTTGCCTGGGTGGAGCAGATTGCAGTTGGCATGGTAACTCCAGCATTATTGCTCCCTCAGTCATTTGGGTACCTGTCGTTTACCTGCACCAGTTTTGCACAAAGTAGTTCTCCAGGGCAATATTTTTACAGCTTAGTTGGTGAACTGCAGAGTGAAAGTAGTGCTTGGTGGCTGCATATATTCTCCCAACGTAACGATGTTACAGCGATGGTACAGACCCACACCAACGCCAGTGACCCTGGTTTAATTTTTTTAACCCCTTCTGCCTGGCAGACATGTCAGTTGATTATGAGATTTTAATCAAATGATGTGTGCAAATTATATCTGACTGCACTTAATGTATTATGGGCCCAAATAGCGAAGCTCCTGGAACCATATTGTAATTATTCTGCCATTTGTGAAAAAATATTTCATTTTACAGCAGTTTTTTAACAGGGATTCCCAAAAATCTTCAAATGTAGCACAGAGGCCAGTAAACCCTGTTGTATGGTGCCGGTTGGCCACAAGGTGGTGCTATAACGGAGTCTTGAAAATGCTAAACTTTGGAAGTGTCAAATTTCTAACCCAAATTATACAGTCAATTTGGGACAAAGGTGCATATCTTCCAAGGAAGAACTTTGCCTCTTGGACCAAAAAAAGTAATATTTGAGTTTCTGCCATTTGTATTAATTTTTTAATAAAATAATGAAACATCTCATTTGAAATATTGGCATGCAGTTGGCACTAATTTATTCGGGAGATGCTTCTTTTCAAAAACTTTTCACACTGTTGCCACACCAAAACACATGGCCACAGTAAGCCAGTAAACTTTCAGTGGGTGTGGCGTTTTACAAATGAAAATGGTTTCAAATGATGCAACTTTCCAGTCATACAAAGGCACCAGCTTTACAGTATTGGTCAAATAAAAACACATGGTGGTGCTATAGAGTTCATATTTATGGTACTAAGGGTTGCTCCAAATGTAAATTGGCTTATTTTCTTATTATTAAAATGTATTGTAACATCAGAAGGGATTGACAAACTCATCCAACTGCCAGAGCAAGTGCAAACCTGCTAGTTGGCCACATACATGGTGGCACTATAGCAGACACGTGAATGTGCAAATTTTGGAAGTATCGTAACCCCGGACGAATTTGGTACATAGGTGCTCCTCACAGAAATGGGTCTCCTCGCAGAGAGCAAATATGTCCACCGTGTCGGAAGCCCACCATTTTGAATTTTGAATTTTAATTTTTTTAAATTTTTTTTTATCTCCGCCTAGGCTGTATTGACATGAAGATTGGATTAATTTATTCATAAGATGTTAGATACATCCATACATCGGATGATATGTGTAGGAATTGCATCCCTTTTTATACATAGTTCTCCCATTTTACAGGACCAAGACTAATTGGACAGTTGGCTTCTCAACTGCTTCTGTATTGGTGTAAAATTTGGACTAATTTGATACTAAGATGGTCCTTTTTAATAGTACTGGTCACACCCTTCTGCCACCCCACTTTCCTCCAATTCACCCTTGCTTTGTGTTCCTCTTCAGGCATCGACCTTATTGCCACCTTCTATGGGTGTCTGTACGCCGGCTGCGTGCCAGTGACCGTCAGGCCCCCTCACCCTCAGAACCTGTCCACTACCCTCCCCACCGTCAAGATGATTGTGGAGGTAGAGTGAGCCCCATGTGCCCGGCAACAACTGCATCAGCAAATGTCATTGGTCATTTACATTCTGTGGGATATTTAAAGGCATACTCGCATATATTTTTTGAGTTTTTGTATCATCCTGGAGCTTTAACAAGCTATTTGTAAAAGGATTTCCTAAAAATATTCCTGACGACGTATATTTTTGCTTAATTATCGGATGAACTTGCTAAATGTTAACACGGGGAGCTGACCACCGGAGGCAGAGGGGAATTGGCCTCCGTGGGCACTGTTAGGAACTTTAAAACAACCTATGTCACTGCTCTGAGTTTTATGGGCGTTTTGGATAATAAAACCAGTGCCAACTAAGAAAGACATTTCCTGAGATTTACGCTGAACTGTCTTTTGTGGGAGCAGACTGCCTCAGTTTGTCCTGTGCTGTGTGTCGCAGGTGAGCAAGTCTGTGTGCATCCTCACAACCCAAGCAATAATACGGCTGCTGAAATCCAAAGAGGCTATGGCGGCGGTGGACGTGAAGGCCTGGCCGATGGTGCTGGACACAGGTAACGCCACCCTGCAGTCTCCGCAAAGCTCTCTTCTGATTTCTCCGGCCTTATTTAATGTTGATCGGATAACACCAAACTAAAGGCTGCATTGTGATAAAGTTGTGTTCGTCTTGGATTAGAATAAGATGTATGATTAGAATTGGGTTAGGACAGGATAAATGGGGGAAGATTAGGAAAATAAACAATGGGGTGTAATATAAGTAGATTGTGGTAAAAAAAAAACAAAAAAACAAAAAACGCTTTTAGTTTGAAAAAATTGCCATCGTTTGGTTAATGATCTAATGTGTACTGTACTCTGTGTAATGTGTAATGATCTAATGTGTACTGTACTGTTATTGATTCAGATGACCTCCCGAGAAAAAAGGCCCCACAGATCTACAAGCCACCGACCCCAGAGATGCTGGCATACCTGGACTTCAGTGTGTCCACCACCGGCATACTAGCTGGAGTGAAGGTACTGTACCAGGGTTCACATGGGTCATACTAGCTGGAGTGAAGGTACCATACCAGGGTTCACATGGGTCATACTAGCTGGAGTGAAGGTACCGTACCAGGGTTCACATGGGTCATACTAGCTGGAGTGAAGGTACCGTACCAGGGTTCACATGGGTCATACTAGCTGGAGTGAAGGTACCGTACCAGGGTTCACATGGTTCCAGTGGTAGACTGTTTGGCCCTGTGGCTGTAAAACCAGACTCTTTCTTTACAGACTAATTGAGTGACCTTTCCCTTAATTCCCTAGAAAAGCATAGGTATTGCTAAAACAATGCATTCTCCCAGTTTGGGAGGTGGTGTGTCCTGATTATGCTCACCACCTCCTTGTTTTAGTGCTTGTCTTATGGTTTCATAAGACACAGCGTAATGAGCATTTTGAGGAATGGATTTATGACGGTGTTGCAATTTATTTAGTGCTGTGGATAGATAGACCACCATTTACCTGGTAGTTTAGTCACACTGCAGTGAATGATTACATTACATTACTGGGATTTGGCAGACGCTCTTATCCAGAGTGACATACAACAAAGTGCAAAGTGCATATGCCCTTCACCAGGGACAAGTGCGCTGAAAGACCCAGGAGGGAAGTACACTTTCAAGTGCTAAGAGTACAACAAAGATAAGGACTTTGGACTTTTGATTAATCTGACAATTGATTATATCTAAAACTGTTTTTATACAGCACAATGCAATATAATGATATACACTTACACAGGAACAATAAACCGCACACATAGCCAAATGAAACCAGCAGAAATACCATCCTAGTGAATAATCGGGTGCATGTTGGATTAGTTGGATGTAGTGCTTCAGGTTCTGACCGTTCTCCCTCCCCTAGATGTCCCATGCTGCTACCAGTGCCTTGTGTCGCTCCATCAAGCTGCAGTGCGAACTGTACCCCTCTCGCCAGATCGCCATCTGCCTGGACCCTTACTGCGGCCTCGGGTTCGCCCTCTGGTGCCTGTGCAGGTGAGCCTCTCACCGAAAGCTGTGGGCTTTCAACACAGCCAACGCCAGCCTCTTCATAGGGCTGCACGATATATCATAGATATGGGGCGGCATTGGCTCAGGAGGTAAGAGCAGTCGTCTAGTGGTCGGAGCGTTGCTAGTTCGATCCCGCCCTGGGTGAGTCGAAGTGTCCCTGAGCACCTAACCCCAAAAATGCTCCTGACGTGCTGGTTCGTGCCTTGCATGACAGCCAATCGCTGTTGGTCTGTGAGTGTGTGAATGAGAAACCATTTGCCATTTGCCATATGAACATGGAAGATAAACACATAGGAACAGATAGCTTGAACTGTGATGAATAGTATTTATTTCAAATTATGTTCTGTTAGATCGATTGGCTGCTCACGTGCAATTTGTTCAATAAAAGAATGTTGGAAATAATGGTTTTAAGTTTTCTAGTTCAGTGGACATAGACTATTAATTGTCTGGGGTCAATGTTAGCAGTATACCTAAAGCGGAAAGACATTAGAACTGTGCATACTTATCACACGTCGTATTGTCATCGCAATATTCAACAACGTTATCACATATTTTCCTCATATCGTGTAACCCCACCTTTTTACTAAAAACTCCACTTTATCCACTAATTCAGTGGATTAAAGTTCTTCGCTCTGAGCTAACAGACTGATTTCTGAGTTGGCCTCTGACTCGGTGGCGCCGCCGTGTGTTTCTGCTGTGTGCCTGCAGCGTGTACTCTGGCCACCAGTCCATCCTGGTCCCTCCCCTGGAGCTGGAGAGCAACGTGTCCCTGTGGCTGGTGGCCGTAAGCCAGTACAAGGTGCGCGTCACCTTCTGCTCGTACTCCGTCATGGAGATGTGCACCAAAGGCCTGGGCTCCCAGACGGACGCGCTACGGGTAGGCCCCGCATCCGAACCGCACCCAATCCTTAACCCTGTTCATTTACATCCTCAGAACTGTCTACGGCAGGGATATTCAGTCTGTTAGGGGAAAAATGCCCTTTTTAACATTTCATAGGTGAGCATCATCTGATGAAACGGATCCCAGTAAAAACAACGATCGCTATGTTTGAGTTTGAGTTTGCAAAGAAATAACAAAGTGAGAAAGCTTACCGGCTTTCTGATTTGAATCAGACATAGTAAGACACACTTATACACACTTCTCCGGGGGGGGGGGGGGGGTCTTTACCAAAACAAAAAGACATGAAGTTGGCCACCAAAATGTATCAGTATTTAGTCTTCTGAATACCCCTTGCTGACCTTGCTGTAAGACCCAAATGTGCTAGCTGAGAAGCAGAGACATTAAGGTCAAAGGCTGTCTGTCTGCCGGGAGAGAGACAGAGAAAGACTCCTAGTAAGCACTTAAATCAGAAAGTGGTCTAATAGTAATAAGGATTATCACTAAAAGGTTATTTGTAAGCATGTGATTGTCTTTATGTTAACACACATTGTCAATTAAGAATCAATTAAGAAAATTACCCTTACTAGTCTTATCCAGAAATGGGTGGTGTGCATGCAGGCTTTTGTTCCAACCAAGCAGTTACACACCTCATTTTACTACCACTTACTATAGCCATTAGAAGCTTTGCTAAGGACCTCGATAAGTAGAGTCAGGTGTGTAACTGCTGCATCCATTCCGGGCTTTTCTGGGGAAGATTAAGTATCTCTGGTCTACAGCTTGGATATGCAAACTCATCTGAAAAGGGGCAGTGTTTCAGTGCTATGACACCTGATTCAACTAAATAATCCTGTTGCTGTGCTACAACAGAAACCTGCACCCACAATGGCCCTGTTTATACAAGGAAGTCACATTGAGATTAAAACCTCTTTTTCAGATGAGATCTAGCCAAGTCAGGGTCCAATAGCAGCATAGCAAAATCACAATCACGAGACCATTACAATACTATCCATAAGTATGTAGGTATATATAATTCCAAGTGCATTGCAATACACACAGTATGACAACATAGCACATGGCAGTGAAATGAACACATCAGTGTTACTTAAAACAGCAGCTAACCGTGAGAACATCCATTATTCCTTGCTCCTTGCATAACAGATTCTGGTTTATGTTCCAGTTTTCAGTGTGAAAGTGCGGTGGATTTGGTGTGTTTAACTGTAACCACTCCATTTCAAGAATGATTTACATTTAAACTTTTAAATTATTTACTTTTAAACCGTTTTCAGTTTATTTTTACTTTTGGTTTTTTGGTTTGGTTTCTCTTCTCATACTTTTCTTGCAATATTCAGAAGAGATTGTTTGTCATTACTACAGTACGCAAAGAGTAGGGGGTTCCCCGGTGTCCTGGCTAAATTCCTAACCTGGCTCTGTCAACCTGCCCCGGAAACATAACCCTGATTTAATTGGCAAATAAAACTATTGTTCTGTCCATCTCCATCTCAGCCGATGAGTGGTGGACATTTTGGCATTACACAGGTCGCTACATATTTATCTATCATCTGTCTATCTATCTATCTATCTATCTATCTAGCTACTGTATCTATCTATTAAACATCTAACTATCTAATCTATCTATCTATTTAACTAGTATATATCTATAGATCTATCTATCTAGCTACTGTATCTATTCAACTATTTAACTATCTAATCTATCTATTTAACTATATTATATATCTATAGATCTTTCTATCTAGCTACTGTATCTATTCAACTATTTTACTATCTAATCTATCTATTTAACTATCTAGTATATATCTATAGATATATCTATCTAGCTACTGTAGCTGTCTGTCTATTAAACTATTTAACTATCTAATCTATTTAACTATCTAGTATATATCTATAGATCTATCTATCTAGCTACTGTATCTATCTATCTATTAGACTATTTAATTATCTAACCTATCTAGACATTGCTATTTATTTAAGTATCAAGTATATATCTTTAGCACTATCTATCTATTTACCTATCTACAGTATCTAATTTTTTATCTATCTATCCACCGGTCTATCTATGCTCCAGATGCGGAATGTGAACCTGTCGTGTGTGCGCACCTGCATGGTAGTGGCAGAGGAGCGACCGCGCATCGCCCTCACTCAGTCCTTCTCCAAGATCTTCAAGGACCTGGGCCTCTCCGCCCGCGCCGTCAGCACCACCTTCGGCTGCAGGGTCAACGTGGCCGTCTGCCTGCAGGTGAGGAGGGGGGCGTTTCACATCCTGTCCATTTCTCCGTTCATAAGGAGACCTCTTAACCAAATCATGAACTCCAATCATATCAGAGGTCCACAAAAATGAAGGCTTCTTGTTAAGAAGGAATTGGACCAGTATACCTTTTTTTTTTTTTTACCAGTCTCTTCAGACAAACTTGGTAGAAGTACTCCTGGTTTTTCGTTATATTGAGGAATACTTGTTTTCACATTGTCCTCATCTAAAAACAACCTTTGTTCTCACGAACACGTGATTAATGTCTGATAAAATAGAACTGAATTGTCTCCCTACCATACCCTGTTCACATTAGGGGTGTGAACGGTTAAACAAAACTGATTTGTAAACGGTTACAAAAGATTTATAATCGATAACCAATATTTTTTTCTGGAGGTGAAATTGCAAGCTCAAAATAAATGCACGTTCGTCACCAGGCGCATTATTGCAGTTCTAAACTAGCTTCAGTATTTCAAGCAAGCAATCTGGCCATTTCAGGGGGTTTAAAATGCAAACAGGGAATTGAATGCTACAGTATTAGAGTATTAGATTAGTATTAGATTTATTAGAATAAATCATTTCTGTAGCTGTTGGTTGACTTATGGCTTATTGTAAGCCATAAAACCATCTGAATTTTTAAAAACAATTTAACGCTATAACATATTGTGTACCGATTTTATCTAGTGACCTCCATAATGTTTGACATTTTTCCCTGATTGGCTCTGTACTCTAGATTTTTAATAAAACTTATTCGATTTCTAATAGAACAATTCCTTCATGATTAAATATTTTATTAAAGGCTATTTTTAATTGATTTTGGGTTCACCATGTGGAAATTACTGCACATTATACATAGTCCCTCCATTTCAGTTAGTCAGGTATGTTCAATTGCTTCTTCTGTGTAAGTGTAAGACAGTTATTGGCATTTGTCAACATGAGGGCCAGAGTTGAGATGAAAGTCAAGGAAGCCATTATGAGGCTGCAAAATAAGAAAAATTTTTACAGACATCTGCCAAATCAGTATCTAGGAAGGAATTGTCATCATAATAATTTGATCCATCCATCCTTCATTTGGAAGTAAACTTCTTATTCTCTGGTGACTCGTGACGTATACATAACCCAAAACATGACAAATACTAAGGTTCCCAAGAAGCTCACTTTTCCCTAGGACTATAGAATTAATTTGGAATATGTGTAGTACCTCTTTTTAAAGCTGGTTGTTGCGGTCAGTTTAAATTGAATATGGCTGTATTTCTGTGGCTGTAGTGTGGAGTATTGTGTACCGTTTTCTTTTCTTTTTTCTACCTCCTCTCCTCTTTCTTTTCATCATTGTCCTCATCCCTCAGTCTTCTTGTCTTTTGATCTGTCTATATGTCTGTCTGTCTGTCTGTCTGTCTGTCTGTCTGTCCCTCTCTTCTGGGTCCCTGGCTTGTGCCCTCTCATTAGCCCAACAGGTTGGGGAAGCTGGCGGAGCAGGTACTGTGTGATATTCAGGAGGAACCGTAGCAAAGGGCTTGTGTTTGTGCGTGCTTGTGTGTGCATGCATGAGGTTGTGCATTCTACTAAAGCTGTTCCCTGCTGAGAAAAACAGCTCAAGCTAGGTTTTTGAAATGGCTGCTAGCTGGTTGAACGGTTTAGACCAGCTCCTAGCCCAACATGGTTTGACCAGCTACCGGCTCTGAAGTTATCTGCAGTAGCTGGTTGACCAGCTCATACCCAGCCTGACCACATGGTGAGCTGGTCGGCTGCATTTTACAGCAGGGTTCATTTCTTTGAAATAGTTATTCTAAATTAGTCTGCTGATAATTGGTGTTATGTGTGCAGGTTTATGTAATTTGTAACAAAGATGGCATAAAACGGAGCCTGTTTTTTGTTGCGGTGGTGGATGGACAGGCAAATAATAACAAATGGCTTTTGTATTAGGAATTACTCTGTTTTCTCACTTCTTTTTAAATTAATCATGTATTATTGGCTCTTTGCAATTGAAAGAATGAGAACTAATCTGTCCTCTCACACAGCAGGAGACAGCAGTGAGTATAACTAATAAATCAACCAGATAAGTGAGCAGTCAGGGAGAGCATGGAGGGCTATACAATATGCCTGAAGTTGTTTGTTATTGTATAAAATAATAAACAAGAGGTCAAAAAGAGGTGAAGTTGGAGGCTGAACCATGTGTTTTAAAGTAGCACTACCTAAACACTGTACAGCAGCTCTCCGCCTCAATATGAAAGCTCTGTTGAAAAATTATAATAATAATAATAATTTTTTTCCATAATTTGGTCCTAAAGCGGATATCAGAATGTAGCATGTAGTATTTATTTTAATTGAATCACAGGCTGTATATCTTCAGCAGGAAGTGACGAGCCCTACTGACAATACAGAGGTGTGCATGTACTGTGTGTCTGTTGTCTGGCTTAAATCTCCCTCTTTTGTCCCTCGTGCTGGCTTGTGCTTTCAGGGCATGTGCTGGGCTCAGGCTACGTGTGCATGGGGCTTCAGAGAGCTCATTCTAACATCAGAGCAGCCTGCTGTGTTGGGTTATCCTAACTAGACTCAATCTAACACCCAAGGCAAATCTCATGACAATCTCATGAAATTCCTTCTCTCCCCCAAAGGTTTGAACATTTTGCCTAGGTTTGAAAAATGGGGCGGCCTGTAGCGTAGTGGTTAGGGTAAATGACTGGGACATGCAGGGTCGGTGGTTCTAATCCCGGTGTAGCCACAATAAGATCCGCACAGCCGTTGGGCCCTTGAGCAAGGCCCTTAACCCTGCATTGCTCCAGGGGAGGATTGTCTCCTGCTTAGTCTAATCAACTATACGTCGCTCTGGATAAGAGCGTCTGCCAAATGCCATTAATGTAATGTTAGTCAACTTAATGTTGTTGTTTATTTTCATGAGCTTTCCTTGTCGGACTAATACAGTGAAACAATAAAACATCAAAAGCTCATGCTAAGGGAGGTATCATAAGACACTGGGATTGGAACATCTATGCTCAGATAATGTGACTATGGTTTTAAGGTGATGGGTTTGGCTCCCAAGACACAGGGTTGGAAAAGATCCTATTGGCCTTATCCACGTATAGAGCTGGATATTTTCTGTGGATATTTAAGCCAACTGCCCTTTTCAGATGTACAATTGGCAGTGCCCCACCGGGGAATCAGAGCTGTGACTTAACCACTATACTTTGTGGTTTGGACATTATCGACTGTGCCTCTGTCAATACCACCACCCCCCTAACCCTGTTGCTCTCAGCAAGCTATAACAAAGATTAGGTCCTGCTTACCTGTGTGTGGTGGTACCAGGACATGACTTTGGACAGCCTCTAGCTCTACTGGCCTCATGGCAAAAAAAAAGGTACTGAGGTTGATGTAGTGTCCTGCTGAATCTCTGATCAGCACGTCGCATGCAATGTCTAATCCCCAATGGCAGTTGGAGGCCCCGTGATAAAAGGCCAATTTTCCATTGACTCTTCCTCCTTGTGTGACAGGAGCCTAGTTTGTTTGTTTGACTAGGATGAGAAAAGCAATACAGCGGTACAAGAAGTGAATGCCTTGTAGACTGAAATGCCGGCTGTATGCTATCGGAGAGGGCTGGTTGTATCTACACGTGTGACCTCTGACCCATTATGTGAATCCTGTCCCCATACTCCATATGCACTTCCGCTCTGGCACAACACTGTATCCACACCAGCCCCCTCAGGAACGTCATGGGCTTCTCTCTTCTGTTTTCCTCAGGGTACCGCTGGCCCAGATCCCACTACGGTCTACCTGGACATGAGGGCCTTGAGACACGATAGGTGCGAATTCTCCCCCTATTTACCAGCATTTAAAGGGATGTTGTCATTATCAGAGGTAGATATCAACATTTTTGTGTGTGTATGTGTGTTACAGGGTGCGTCTGGTGGAGAGAGGGTCTCCGCACAGCTTACCTCTGATGGAGTCTGGAAAGGTGCGAACCCAAGCCATAACCTAAAAGAAGCACCAAATCGCCTTGGCATTCCCTGCCAATCGCAGAATGGTTTCATTTCCCAGAAAGGAAGTGAATAGTACAGTATGTGATGTGTGCTGTGTGTGCCTGCCTTTCAGATCCTGCCAGGGGTAAAGGTGATCATTGCCAACACAGAAACCAAAGGGCCGCTGGGGGATTCACATCTGGGAGAGGTGAGTGACCACATGATAAAAAGTGTGCAAAAAAGGGAAGAGGTTTGAATACTTTCTGTAAGTCTGTAAGATTGCCAATGAGGTGAGACTAATTTCAAGATTTGCCAATTTCACTCGTCAAGCAAAAAGAAACTTAAAACAGGGTCATATTTTCTACCTTAAAATGAGATAAGACCCTTTTTTTGCAATCCACAGGGCACATTGAGGTGCTAAAGTCGGGAATCCCTTGAAGGGACAGAGGAGTTGATTTAGGAATGGTGTATTTGACTGCGCTGGTGTGTGAGGGCGTGTGAAGGCGTGTGAGGACGTGTGAGTGTGTGTGTGAGTGTGTGTGAGAGTGAGTGTGTGTGTGTGTGAGTGAGACTGTGTGTGTGAGAGAGAGTGTGTGTGTGTGTGTGTGTGTGAGACTGTGTGTGTGTGAGAGAGAGAGTGTGTGTGTGTGTGTGTGTGTGTGTGAGACTGTGTGTGTGAGAGTGTGTGACTGTTGAACCGCTGCAGTGGTGTTTCCTCTGCCCAGGTCTGGGTCAGTAGAGTGTGTGTGAGAGAGAGAGTGTGTGTGTGTGTGTGTGTGTGTGTGTGTGTGTGTGTGAGACTGTGTGTGTGGGAGAGTGTGTGTGTGAGACTGTGTGTGTGGCTGTGTTGAACCGCTGCAGTGGCGTTTCCTCTCCCAGGTCTGGGTCAGTAGTCCCCACAACGCCTCGGGCTACTACACTGTGCACGGGGAGGAGGCGCTGCATGCGGACCACTTCAACACCAGGCTGAGTTTTGGCGACACGCAGACCGTGTGGGCACGCACAGGGTACCTGGGCTTCCTGCGTCGCACAGAGCTGACTGACGCCAGCGGAGGTGAGAAATCCGAGGGTTGGGCTTTCTGGTTCAAGTGCGTAAAGGCCAAATAGTAGTCAACAAAAGCATGCGCGCATTGACAATGCGAAGTCACATTGTTGTGACTTTCTAATGGGAAGTGCACACAAAAGTACACACAAATACATGCATGTTAGGCTACATTAATAAGGCGTTACTGCAAATGTTACCCTGTATAAATAAAGGTTAGTAAGTGAGCTTACAGTATGGTATCACACATTTCATACAGTGGCAGTAAATGCAGGAATCTTTGTTTTCAGATGGAAAAATAAAGAAGTGTGGCTTCCATTGTAAACAGCCAGCCACAAAAGCATGGTGATTTTTGTCATGTGATTTTTGTCAAATTTAGATGTGGACATCCAAAAACATCTCTAGTGCATTTGTTAATCTAAACTGTGCGTTAACAGACTGTATAAAAATACTTAGTCACCCATCTTTAATTTGCTCAGCAGTTGCACATACCAGCTTTGTTTTATTTGAGGGAAAAGGATAATGCGTGTGCGTTTGTGTTCCAGAGCGGCACGATGCACTTTACGTAGTGGGCTCCCTGGACGAAACCCTGGAGCTGCGGGGCATGCGCTACCACCCCATCGACATTGAGACGTCCATCATCCGCTCGCACAAGAGCATCGCAGAATGGTGAGGGAGCATCCACCAGAGAAGCACCTTAGACCCCTGGGACTTGTAGTTTTGTAGTTTTCTGATTATACCCACAGAGTAATGCACAGCAGTGCGTTATTGTTGGGAAAATGACATGAAAATTAGTGTGCTTTTCTTGTCATCAGGCGTGCATTTGTTAGTGAGGAAACCCTAACCTGAACAATGTAGGTCATAATTCTATCTGGTGCACTACTGTCGAAACCTGAAGTAAAGTATTGTCCTGAATTTGGTCGATTAAATGTTCGAAAATGAGATCAGATACTTTTCTGTGCTCGATTGATCTTGTCTGGTGTAATTCAGCCAACAAAGAGTACCGGACGGTTGGGTTGGCACTTTTTGATAGCTGTCCATGCGTTCCAGTCCACCAGACAAGCTCAGTAAAGGTGTAGACAAGTATTTGAATTCAAAACAATAACGTACTTGACCCAGGTCTGGTTGACAATACACAAAGTTCCCCTGAATGGTGTAATGGATATCTAAAGAGCTCTCCCTCCTTCTTCTTCTCTGGAACTCGCTCACGCTCTTCCCCTGCTGTCATTCCCCGCAGTGCGGTGTTCACCTGGACCAACCTGCTGGTGGTGGTGGTGGAGCTGGCAGGGTCGGAGCAGGAGGCCCTGGACCTGGTGGCCCTGGTGACCAACGTGGTTCTGGAGGAACACTACCTGATCGTCGGGGTGGTGGTGGTAGTGGACCCTGGGGTCATCCCCATTAACTCCAGGGGGGAGAAACAGCGCATGCACCTACGGGACGGATTCCTGGCCGACCAGCTAGACCCCATCTATGTGGCCTACAACATGTGATCTCATCTACGAGGCTTGCCATATGTGACCCCCCCCCCCCATCTACATGGCTTAGAAAAAAAAAAAGAAAAAAAAAACTCCCGTCTACAGTACGAAGCCTGCAACTTGCACCTTCATTAACGAGACTCGCAACGTGACCCCCGTCTCAGGGGCCCGCAATGTGACCCCATCGAAGGGGCCCGCAATGTGACCCCATCGAAGGGGCCCGCAATGTGACCCCATCGAAGGGGCCCGCGACATGTGACTCCATCGACTAGGTCTAGAATACGTGACCCGGTCGATGAGGTCTACCTCATGTGAACGAGAGACAGAAGAGAAACGTCAGAGAAGGTGTCTCCACACACTGGAGAGAGAGAGAGAGAGAGAGAGAGAGAAGAATTGAGAAAGTACAGTAACTCGATCTGTATAGCAGCTTCGACTTCCCACTCGTTTTACCTTATCGGACGTAGACGGCTCCATGCAACGCTTGTTTTCGTACGCTGACTTTTTCCACTGTCATTGGCGAGCTGAAAGTAAATGTATTCCTGTTGTTGTCACGGCTGGACTTGGAGTTTGCCATCCTCTCATTTCTCTGGAATGTCGGTTTGGCTTTGTTCCAGTTGGGCACCCAAAGCACAGCCACCCTCACAGGACTGCACCTGCAGCATATATTCCAGTGTGGCATAATGTGCCTCATTCCACTCCGCTGCGCTATAACATTCCCCTGTCATTTCTGAATCTCTATTTCTCTCATAATAAGTGTATTTTAATATTTTCACTCCTTGGTTACTATTGGCCATCTGCTCCGTTCATAGGTGGATTGTATTTTTTAATACAATTATTCTTGTCCCGCTTTCTTGCCTCAAAATGTTCGTCAGATGTAATGTGTTTTGTAAATTCACACGCAGCGATGCTTTTGTATTCGTTTGGTTCTTTATGCTTAAATAAGACTGTTCTTTTTGATATTGAAACCCTTCACTTTACACTGAGCCTTCAGCGATATCCTGTGACACACAGTAGATGAAAAAGCATCCTTAATTCTGTTCCATTAGATCCCAATATGCTGTCCTTCTACTTTGCTTTTTTATAAATGCAAGAGAGTAAGCAGGTACATTTTGAAACTAATTTCCTAGAGGATGCACTAGGCTAAATAATTCAGCCTCATGGTTTGTAGTATCACTTGAATGTAGGAACATACCGGTATGGTGTTCAGTGTAGGGATTTGCCCTTTTCCCCTGGGAAATTGAAACTGCATTTCAGTTGTAAAACAAATCAGTTTCAGTCTTATTTTCCACTAGAGCTGCGGTTCATTTCAGAGAATAGTATGACCATTTTTCATTTCCTGACTCAATTCGAACTGATTTGATCCCGTTCTGTTATCCACACATTTCCTAGACTTTGAGTAAATAAGGGCAAGGGAATCACCTCTATAAAAGTAGTTTTTGGAAGTGACAAATGTGTTTAGGCAGAATTTCAAGTTGCCTGGCTGTGCTTCTTTGCTGAATGTGTACAGGATGGATGTTTTGTATTAGTTTTTACAAAGGGTGCATTACATTAATCCAATGTGAAATATCAATGCTGATTTTACGTGCATTGCTCTTTATGCATTTTACTTGTGCTTTCCTTATGGAAAAGTATTTAATTCATTCAGCATCCGAAGTGATCTTCCGTAATCTTAATATCATTTAATTTTATGTTTCAGTTGATGCAGAAGGGCAATTTCAGGCTCTCGAGATTCCCATGTTCACTCAGTTTCACACTTCAAATGACAGGTTCTGTCCTTTTTGGACTAGCTTGAGAGAATGAGTGCAATGGGAATGTTGCTGAAACTTGCTTCCTCAATATGCTTGTTCCTGGTGAAACAGCTCATGCGCAGTGCTCAGAAACAGGCCACAAGCCTGCTGTAAGTATGTACAGATCCTGTGTAATTTATTAAGGGGTTTCTGGGACTCCCAGACATTTCCAGACTGGTTGTAGCAGAGAGGACTGAACCTGCACAGAACAGGTCTCCCTTATCAGCCAGATTTTAAAATGTGCTAGTTTTGTTTTATAAGCAGTACATGACAAAAAAAATTAAACCTCATGTAAGATTTTGTATCAGGAAAATAGCGACATTGATTCTGTTTGCTTTTAGAAAAATACAATATAAAAAGAAAGCACAAGAATTATCTCAAAGCGGAAAAACGTGAAGATGCAGCCCAAAGATGTTTGGTTCTTTCATCTTCTAAACATTTTCTGAGCACATTTAAGACTGTGGACGTTTATACAAGGAAGCATTTGGATGACATGTATTTAATTTATGTTCAGAAGTTTCAAATAAAGTGCTTTTCTTATCAGAAAAGTTGGTATTTTTTTGTGAATTTATGATTGTATAATTTCAGGTCAACAGACCTTTTGATATACAGTAAGCTCCAAAATGATTAGCACCCTTGATAAATATGCACAAAAAGTGCTGTAAGCTAAAAAATACAAAAAAAGTTGACACACTTGACATATTTTCCAACATTCGTAAAGTAGTGTGCTTTATTAGTGATTCATGGAATCAACCAACGTCAATTCCCCCGAAAAATGATTGCCACCCCTAGTTTAATACCCCTGGCAAAGATGACAGCCATGAGTCTTTTTCTTTAATTTGTGATAAGGTTAAAGAACACATTTGAAGGGATTTTTTACCATTTCTCCATGCAGAACTTTTTAGAATCATTGATATTCTTGGGACACCCCCCTCTTCAGTTCAGACTACATGTTTTTCAACTGAGATGGCCATTGCAGAACATGGTTGTTGTTTTTACGTGACCATTTCTGTGTGGATTTTAATGTATGGTTGGAGTCATTATCCTGCTGGACAATCTACCAATGACCAAGGCTCAGTATCCTAGCAGAGGAAAGAGTCTCTGCAAAGATTTCCGGGTACTTTGTTGAATTAATTGTGCTCTTGATCTTAAATGGTCCCCCTGGACCACTGGCAGCAAAACATCTCCAAAATATCAATGATCCACCCCCATATTTGACAGTAGGTGTAAGGTGCTTCTCCTTGTATGCATTACATTTTGATGTTGATGGTAGAAACCACATTCTCCATTGAACGGTTTACAGTTACAAATGAGTGTTCTAGCAACTGTGTCTGATCTGAAGAACAAACAAGGGAGGAAACACCAGACTAAGGTAAAATGCCACTGCTGTGTGTCCATTTGATGGGTGTCCTTGAACACAGCCTGAACAAAAAGTTTCAAAAACATGTCCAATGCGTGGTTTGTGTGAGCTAAACCAAAGAAGTGTAACCATCACATTTTCTTTTCTTTGAATAACTGGAGGAGTCCATATAGGCTTATTTGAAGGGGCTAAAAAGAGAACTGAAGGATTTACAAATTGGCATTTCATCATAATTCCATGTTCCAATGTTAAATTACTCTCCCACAAGGATTCATATCTCATAAGATTGTAGTAAATTCTGCCATCCATGATGTCTTTTCAATTAAACTCCATGGTTCTCTAATGTGTTCCCTAGCAGATCCATAATGTCAATGGTTAAAAATAAATTGGCTGTCACAGGCAAAATGGTTAAATCTGGGAGCTTTCAGACCTACCATGGAGGGTTTCATACTGAACCAAAAACGGTTCTTCAATGAAGACAAGCCAAAGAACCCTTTCAGAAACCTTTTTTTCCAAAGAGGAACTACTGTACCTGAACATCTTCAACAATCATACTTTCTCGTCTTCCGTTTGATAGCATTTGTTTTGGCACAGGATATTGCTTGTTGATGTCCTAACTAGGACATGCATGATGATGTCATTAAAGGGATATTTCACTTTGGTACAACATAATTTTATGAAGCTTACCACCATTTTATTTGCATATAGTGAATATTTGCAGCATCAGCTGTCCCTACCAACGATATCACCTTATCTTCAAATTTGCCTGGCTCCCATTCATTTTTGTGGTGTCACCGAAATGAGTTGTTTTAAAGCACACTGTTTTTGCCTGACCCTGCAGCGTTGGCCATGAATCGGCTCTGTCCTTTACTGACTGACATGCATGCAAGTTTTCTGTTTTTCAATTGAGAAAATTTTAGCTGCTGAAAGGCTCTGTCGTTTATTATTGATAAAACCTGACATATTGTTACCAATTAAGATCTAGAATGCTGGCAAAGTGTATATGTGCCTCATTCACCAGTGTTCCGTGGGCTCTGACGATGGCTTGTACGTTTGTGAAACATTTGCGTGTTTTTTTTGTTTCCACCTGTACCATTAAAATGCGTTGCATCATATTGCCTCCAGTATAAATAACCTTTTCTAGTTTTGGAGTGCGAATATATATTGTTTTTGGATTATTGCCTCATACTTACCCATCAGCCTCTAGTTCTATTTGAGTGCGGACACCTTACTTACTACAGATTTATGTTCTTGCTGGCATTATTATGGTATGTCTTAAGCGTCAGCAACATTAGATAAATCAAATGTTTGCATTATCAACTTATATCAGTCTAAACATTTCCATCTGTTCCTATGTGGGGGCTGAATGTGTGGAGTTCAATTTACTATGACACTGAGCTATTGGGTCAGGGTCCTTGATGATCAAGAATGCCCTGACCTAATGGCCTATGCATGTTTTGGTCTCATTGCATATCTCCTCCCATAGTTTCATGAGTTTTGTGTGTACCGATTTCTTATAGAGATCTAGCATGAGCAGTGTGGGGGTGCGCAGTAATGCAGTGTGGGTAACATTGCCGTCTTACAACAACACCCAGGGTTTGAATCCTGACTGGGGCCTTGCTGTGTGGAGTTTTCGTTTTGCTATATTCACTACCATTCACCCTCCTTCTCCAATACAATTTACTTGTAGATGGTAGATTTTGGGAGGAGTTAAGGAGGGAGGTGGGGTGGTGAGGCAGTCCAGACCACGCCCATGCAATCCTGACATTGTTTTCAGTACAGAATTTATATCTTTAAATGTGTTATTATATTTATATTTCTTTTAATAAATATTTGGTGGATGTATAGTGGATTCATCCACTGTGATAATTTATGCTTATTTCAAAATTTTCCAGCCACTTTACAGTCACTTTAAAATAAACATATACATTGTATGCTACGTCGACGCCATACGACTATGCCCATTGCGATTTGCCAGCATGCAATCTGTAGGCATAGTATTTTCGGAATAAGACCAAAATATCTTGCTGAAAAACAACAGACTACTTTTGTAACTGATGATGCCAAACTTTTGCTAGCATTCAAAATGGCGGAAAATACGGCGAGCAAAAATCTTTCCATTCTTATATGCCTGTGCGGAAAAAAATGAAATCTTGCGCCGAATGAAAAGACGATAACGTTGCCCTCATCGAAGCATTAGATTATTTATTGTTCGTGCAATTCCGTCTACTGTATATTCAAAGAAAATCGACTTTGTGCACTGTCGCTAGGTAGTTAGCCAGCAGCCGCGCTTGGAGTGTTACGCAGATATAGCTGCACATATTTTTGTACAACCATAGGCTATGACATCTCTTAGGGTATTTATTTTTTGTAGTTTCAGAATTCTATCTGGCTAGTTGACATGCACCGTCTGGGGCAGATATTGCATCTGTTTTGTTTTTCATCCCCAAAGACAGTGGCGTTTTGGCCAGATCATTACGCGTTTACTGCGTTTCATATTCATATTTTCAGCATGGTTTAATAGGCTACTGTAACAGTTTGTCCTTTGAAAGGAGTGATGCAGCGCTTGATGTAGGCCAACAAGGATATAATTCCTGGTAGGTGGAGGTTGTGTTATGCATTTAACTTTATTGCAACGGAATGTTTGGTTAATTCGCGAGTTTTCATTTGCATATCTAAGAAAGTGAGTGCAGAACGAGTATCCGAGTCAAGGAAACACAGAACACCCGCCATGATTGTGGCTATTTTTCCAAAATACGTTCATACCAATAATAGCCGAACAAGGGTGCCACCTTCACTTCCATCGTGCATGCTAACTAAATCAATGTATAGTAATAATATTGCTGCAGTCATACGTTTTATATATTGTATGCCTGCAGCAATTTTAGAAAGTTGCCTGCTAACTAGCAATAATGATTCTATTTGTTACAGTTTTTGGTGCGCTGCAAAATAATGTACTCATTGTGAAGAGCATACCTTGTTGCTAGAATATTTCGCTATAGTAATTCTGAATTGTTATCCAAATCACCAAACAGTAAATGGTCTGCTTTAAAATAGCGCCTTTATCCAAAGCGCTGTGAATGATGCTTATCATTCACCCATTGTAAAACACGGGCAGAACGTTCATTTATCTAACGCCTGAATAACAGGCCTTGCAGGAGGATACACAGAGGCGAAGTTAATGCTAGCTATAGTCAGTACATCTTCGTTCAGATGTTGATGTTATTTTACAGAGGCAATACAACTAGTTGCTATAGCGTCGTGTACATATGTAAAAGCAAGTCATTTACAAATTCTTTTTTGGGGATTTTTTTTGCTTTGGTAATGATTTATGTTTGCATTTTGTGGGGGGGTAACATACCTTCAGAAAAGGTTGTCTTGTCAGAAAGTTGCCTGCTAACTAGCAGTAATGTTACTATTTGTTACAGTTTTTGGTGTACTGGAAAATAATTTACTAATTGTGAAGAGTACAGCAGTGCTTGTTGCTGGAATATCTCTAGTAACTGAATTGTAACCAAAATCACCATACAGTAATGGTCTGCTTTAAAATAGTGCCTTTATCCAAAGCGCTGTACAATTGATGTTTCTCATTCACCCATTCACACACACACACACACACACACACACACACACACACACACAGCAACGGCGATTGGCTGCCATGCAAGGCACCAACCAACCAATAACTTCCCAAAGAAATACATTCAAAATATTTTTACTGTTTTGTATAAAGTAACAATTTACACGTGTTTATGAAAATCATTGTTGATAATATGCTAATGCTTATAAGTGGTTTATATTATCATTCAATTTGCTTGCCAGGAGTGCAGCCTACCTATTATTAACTGATGATGCCACCTTTTGTTACAATCAACTAGCCAAATCATTCCATGCTGCTCCAATGCTCTTAGTTTATTATGTAAGCAAACAATGTTGGAGCTCGCATTAGATGAAGACTGTCTGCGGAAATGTGTTTGTTTATCAATCATTGGATGCATTGAACAGTGAAAATAACCAACCACCATTTCCCAACCATCTGCACTTACCCTGCACATGATACTGGACGTGTATTCATATTTGGCTTTTAATTATGTATCAATTATTAATTCATTTGTTTGAATATTTTCCAAATTGGGAAGTAGATGTAAACATAAGTTATGAAAAATGTAATGTTATTATTGTTCCAGGTGTTCCTTCTTGTGCTTCCTTTCAGGCATGTGAGAACATTGGGGAGAAGTTCTTACTTCCAGCTGAGCAATGACCAGCAACAGTCACATCTCTCCTACCATGGTGCCCTACACCTCCGTGCTGGACTCCATACCTACGGAGGGCGTTGCTCTCACGCCTAGCGAGGAAGAGGGCCAGGCGGGGCTCGTCAGCAAGCCCTACAAGTGTTCAGAGTGCGGCCGCTCCTTCGTCCGACTTCCCGAGCTGGAGCTGCACGAGATGTCCCACGCCACGGAGCGCCCCTACCCCTGCGACCTGTGCGGCAAGGCCTTCGCCCAGACCTCGGCCCTGGCCAAGCACCAGCGCGTGCACACGGGCGAGAAGCCGTACAAGTGCCCCTCCTGCGAACGGCGCTTCGCCCTCTCCTCCGGCCTGGTGCTGCACAAGCGCATCCACACGGGCGAGCGTCCCCACAGCTGCCCGCTCTGTGCCAAGACCTTCATCTCCTCCTCTCACCTGGCCCTGCACCTGCGCTCACACACCGGCGAGCGCAAGTACAAGTGCGGCGTCTGCGGCAAGCTCTTCCTGCAGTCCTCCCACCTGGTCCGCCACAAGGCCATCCACTCCGGGGAGAAGCCCTTCAAGTGCCCCGAATGCGGCAAGGGCTTTGGCCGCGCCTCGCACCTCAAGACCCACCGGCGTCTCCACACGGGCGAGAAGCCCTTCAAGTGCACCCAGTGTGACAAGGCCTTCACCCAGAAGGCCGGGCTCATCATGCACCACCGTCTCCACACGGGCGAGCGGCCCTTCAAGTGCGACAAGTGCGGCAAGGCCTTCCGATCGTCCGCCCACCTGCTCTCGCACCAGCTCCTGGAGTCTGGCGAGCGGCGCTTCTGCTGCGACCGCTGCGGTAAGGCCTTCAAGTCGCCGTCAGCGCTGAAGCAGCACGAGAAGACGCACGGGAGCAGCGAGCCCTTCCGCTGCGGCGTGTGCTACCGCTCCTTCGCCCGCTCAGCCTACCTGCAGCTGCACATGCGCATGCACGACGGCGAGCGCCCCTACCACTGCATGGTCTGCAACAAGACGTACGCCAAGATGGCCTCCTTCGAGAAACACTGCCGGAAGCACCAGAGGCAGAATAGCGAACGGGGGGCAGAGCCTAAAGAAGAAGAAGAAGAGGAAGAGGAGGAGGAGGAGGAGGATGAAGACGAAGACGAGAAGGAGGACGAGGACCTGAAGTCCCCTCCACTTCCCGACTCTTCCTCCTCATCGTGCCCTCCCTCGACGTCATCCCAGCCCCCTCTGTGTGAAATGAACACCCGGTCCAAAACCAGGGCCAAGGCCAATAGTAACAAAAGGAACTAAATGCGTATTAAATACATAGTCACCGGAACTCACACTAACCTGTCCTTCATCCTACAGGTGCCTACTGTCAATGAAAAAAACATTATGGATTATATCGCTAATGGTGCCAGCGGGCATGTGCAAATTACATAAGATTTCAGGTCAATGGAGGAGACCCATTATTAATAAAGTACTGTGACATGAGACCTTTAAGTGTATTGAAATTCTAGGGTTTCATGAATAGTACTATTTTCACAAGCTCGGTGCTCAAGTTATTTTGTGGACTTCAGGTGCAATCATGTTCCTTCCAAACTTTTCCCTAAAATGTAGCAGCTGTGGAGGATTAGCCGTCCTTCAGACGCCTTGTTCACATTCCTAATGGTGCAGGATCTCAGCAGTGGCTCTCATGGGTACTGTAGTCCCATCAACAGTCAGTGTAGGCCTTGGAAACATGCAGAAAATTAAATTAGGCACTTAAATACTGACAAATACTGAGTTTAGAGCACTTGGTTCTAGTGATGTGTGTATAACTATAGGGCACCAGGGCGTGTGCGTAAAATGATTTAATGTATTAAACTATTAATCTGCTTTCATAGAAACATTGGACTGAAGACAGGCTGTCTTAACGCTTACATATAAACAAGGGTACAGTTGAAGGCCAAAGATCACAGAAAGTCCAGGTAAGAATCTGATAAGAACCAGTTAAGAATTTATATAACTGTTTTGACCTTGAATTAATTGGTCTCACTGAGCTGTAAACAGCATTTCATTCTGAGGCAAAAGGTCTGAATATGTAAATCAACCGATTAAGCAGTTCACTAAAGGCAAATGGTGTATTTTGTTAAAAAATGGATCCACCAAACCGCTTCACCCACAAAAGGTGGATTCACAGCTAAAGTTCTGCCATTACGAAATGTAGTCTAACTGTTAGTTAGCCCAGCAGATTAGTGCGCTAAGTACTGCATAGCTACAGTAGGTCAGTGCAAGTACAAATGTCTTTGTATGTAACCAAGAATTTGGTTAAATTGTCTGTATTTTCTCATACATCATTATTTCCAGAATGGTGCGTAATTGGCTCGTACTGCCCGGTGTGCCATAAATACAGAATTTTGTTTCTAAATGTTTCTCAGCCTTTTTTGGGCTGACAGTCAAATGTCTGACTTGGCTCATGTTTCATCAGTTTCACATTCTGATAGAAATAATAGAGCAGTTTCATGCTATTGGCATATCTTTGAAAATCCTGTAAAATATTTGACTGTGGAGGCTTCTGGGAACACACTTAATTGGGGTTATTTTGCTACAGAGCCCATTTATGGAAACATGGTGTGTATTAGAACATCTTCTGAAAAGAAATGGTACAAAATATATTTTTTAGCAATAATGATATATTCCTTCAAAAGCTCAACCAGAGGTCTAAAGGCTCTACAAAATTAAAAATAAGCCCTGAATGGATTAGTGAAGTGTAGTAGTGGGTTTTACGTGTACTGTATGTACGTACTGTAGTGGAAAATGAGCACCTTGTTCTGAGGAAAAAGCAGTTAAGAATATGTAGAATATGTAAAGAAATAAGCTTGAAGAGAACCGTTGTGTTTGATAAACCGAAAGCTGAACTCAGAATTTTATTATCACTGATGCTTTTGTGTATTGTGACTTGTAGTTATTAGTACAATTCACTTTCTTTATTTTGTATGCAGAAATGTGTATCATACATCTCAAATATGGACCTGACAGAGCAGCGTCATATTTATCATCAGCTATTGAATATCATCTTTTCCCTTAGTTAGATGTTAGTTGCCATCAACTGTTAATGGCCGACACCAGTAATAAGCTCTTTTAAATGAAAAGTCCATTCGTGTGATATATTGAATTATGTATATTTCTGTCTCCCGATCATTGGTAGGTTATTCTTAGATGAGGAATTTACAACAGGAGCTCTATTTTATATTTGCACAGATATTGATTTGCTTTGCACTTACCCCGTGTTGCCTATGTTAATAGATGGGTTGCTGCTGCGCTTACCATTAAATTATAATATTAAATGTTATTTATATAGAGCATTGTCATCAAACTCAAAAAGCTTAATTATACGGCACTAGAAATACAAACTTGTCTTAAAACAAGGAAGGAAAAATCTTATTCAAGAAATACTGTGTGTATAATAAGTTTGTTATATACAGATCAGCGGCACAAAAGCTGGCAGTTGCATTTTCCCACAGCTAGTGTTGTATGTAAACCTGTTACCCCTGGTGTGTATATTAGCCAGCCATCAACAACAATGTCTGTTATGAGACCAAATATAATCACCATCATGGGAGACTCTACTGACTCTCACTGACAGTAGGTAGCAATATGGTGGCCTGAAACAAGTTTAGCCCTTTGGTCATGCTGTCAGAATACATGGGATAAAACACTTTTCTATGTCCCTTGGCTCTATCTAAAAATGGGCTATGTAAAACATGCCATTTTAATAGTAATAGTAAGTAATAGTGTTTGGAGATAATAGAGGCTCTTAAAATGTGAATTTACACCTGATTCTAGTCACATTGTTTCAGATGTTATTGTTCACTGCACTAGTGTTCTGTAAGAACTAGTTAGCTAGCCAAAGTATTTTGCTAATTGGTATCATGCAATGTTATCCACCTTGTTAAAGCACCTTGCTGGATGCATATTTAGATCACAAATGTTACATACTGTACATAATTGGTAGATTTATCGCAAGCTTCAACTATCCAATTCAATTTAGTACTTTTGCAGCAGTTAGCTATTAGTATAAAAGGTGTAGTTTACTTTCCAGAGTTTTTGTTACAATTTAATTTGTTATATTTTTTCAATTCATTTCTGATGTTTCTGAGTGGTTTGTAAAGGGGCTGTTGTTGGCTAAAGCAAGATAATGCACTTCAGGTAACCCCAAAGCACCTTGTACTGTATAGTAATGTTATGTCACCAGAGCTTATGCATGTGTGAATTATTATTATTAAACTATTTTTAATCTCATTTGCAACATCAAGACAGCTGCACTCAAGACAGAATCACAGATTTAAAATGAGAGACTTATGTTTATAATAGTGAATGAATCCTTTAAAGATAATCTCTGGAAAATAACATTGTTCCATAAGCTGCTTTGGGGCTGTGTAAAGTGTAAAGTTCAGACCACAGTTTCTAGATACTTCTTGAACAGCCACTGTAAATCCAGTCATCCGCAAGTCAAGGTTTTCTATTAACTACCCCAAACATAAGTTCTAAAGATTGTACTAAATAGCCTGGGTTAGGTCACTAGCTATTTTCAGGGTTTTTTTATTTGACATATGTTATGGCTCACCCAATTGTTGTATTGCTGCATGTGTTCTAAAGCACAGTTTTATCAGTTTGGTCGTGTTTATGTGTTTTTCTTTCTTTTTTTGTTTGTTTTTAGTAACCTTTTGTATCCGTATGTTGAAATGATATTTGCTCTATAATGGTGCTCTCTGAAATAACAGAAAAATATTTATCATACGCTTTTGTGCCAAACTGTCTTACTCCAGTAATACAATAATATCTAAAGAGTTAACTAATTAAATTAACTCATTTTTACATTGAATAATTCAGCAAGCTAGCTGATGCTCGGCATGTAACAGTTTATTCCTATTAAACAACAATGATTTCAATGGATGTTTTAGGCATTTTGCAATTCAGAGATATCATGGTGGCCTCATGTATTTGTCCAATGACATTCAACATGTAAATATATTTCACAAAACAGTGTAAAGTCATGCCTCCTGTAATGGACTTTTTGTGTTGATCTGAACATTTTAATAGTGCATTCTCTTTTTTTAAAAACACTGCAGGGGCACTTGTGGCCATTTGAGATAAATATGTCTAACTAAAAGACTGGGCTGCTGATAAAGATGAAGATAGTTTGAAAGATAATTCAGGTCTATCTCATTATGATATACATGTACTGTAATTACCTGCCTGTTGTTACCTTCCTAGGCTTTGTGTTCACATCCGTTGTGGCTTTTCCAGTTGTTTCATTGCTCCATGTGTTCTGAAGCCTAGTTTTATTGGAATGGTTGTGTTTACAGGAATTAACATGTTTTCTTTTTTTTATAATAGTGATGTGATGCTGTTGATTTCTAGGAACTTTTTTACCTGTATGTTAAAATAATATTTGCTGTATAGTGGTGCTGTCAAAAATAACATAAAGAGTTTTTAGCTCCATCTGTGCCAAACTTTCTTACTTCTACCAAAAACTCCACAAAAGTCAAAATAGTGAGTAATGAGGCGGCACGGATGGGATGGATAGCACTGCCGCCTCACAGCAAGGAGGTTCTGGGTTCGAATCCCCGTCGGCCGGGGCCTCTCTGTGTGGAGTTTGCATGTTCTCCCCGTGTTTGCGTGGGTTTCCTCTGGGTACTCCGGTTTCCTCCCACAGTCCAAAGACATGCAGGTTAGGCTGATTGGAGAGTCTAAATTGCCCATTGGTATGAGTGTGTGAGTGAATGGTGTGTGTGCCCTGCGATGGACTGGCGACCTGTCCAGGGTGTATTCCTGCCTTTCGCCCGAATGTATGCTGGGATAGGTGTGGTTATTTGCGTTACTGTCACCTTCCTGTCAGCTTTGACCAGTCTGCCCATTCTTCTCGGACCTATCTCATTAACAGTGTATTTCTGCCCGCAGAACTGCTGCTCACTGGATGTTTTTTGCACCATTCGTGCAAACTCTAGAGACTGTTGTGCATGAAAATCCCAGTAGTTCAGCAGTTTCTGAGATACTATAAATGGCCTTTTTGGCACCAACAATCATTCCGCGATCAAAGTCACTTAGATCAAATTTTTTCCCCATTCTGATGCTTGATGTGAACATTAACTGAGAACCCTGACCGTATCTGAATGTTTTATGAATTGAACTGCTGCCACACAATTGGCTGATTATTTAATCGCATGAATAAGTAGGTGTAGAGGTGTCCCTGTGATGTTACTGAATGCTTGGGGCTTAAAGTGCCCCCATAAATATATTATTTTAAAATTTCTGTTTCTGTTTATTTACAGGATTATATGAAAAATAAATCCAAGATTTTGAAAATCTGTGTCATTTTCATGTAATCCTGGAAATAGAAATAGAAAGTTTTAGGATTTTACAAATTTTAAAACAGAATATTTATGATTTTTAAAGGTTTTAAAGAATTAAAAGTTACTTCAAAGCATTTACGTGAACTACTTATTGTCCGGCACATTCTGTTGCTGCTATCAGCAATTCCATTATCAATGAAGACAAGTGAGACAGTACCTGTGGCAGCCATATGCCTAAACACCCCCACCACTATCACCAATAGGGGGTGTTTTGGATGTTGGACAATTCCTTTCCTCCACACTTTGCTCTTGCTATCACTCTGATACTAGTGAAACATCCCATGTGTCCACAAGACCATTTCTGCTGGCATATATTCTCATAAATGGTAAATGGTAAATGGCAGGCATTTATATAGCACCTTTATCCAACGCACTGTACAATTGATGCTTCTCCATTCACCCATGCATACACACACTCACACACCAATGGCGATTGGCTGCCATGCAAGGCCCTGACCAGCTCATCAGGAGCATTTGGGGGTTAGGTGTCTTGCTCAAGGACACTTCGACACAGCCCGGGCGGGGGATCGAACCGGCAAACCCTCTGACTGCCAGACGACTGCTCTTACTGCCTGAGCCATGTCATACTCAACTTATCACATGCAAACATCGCTAATGGCTAATAAAACACCCTCAACCACCCAAGCGTCTTGCAATTACTCAATTACTCAAATAAATTGTGCTCACCCTCAACAACCCCGCTTCCATCTGTTGGTTGTACTCTATGTACTGGGGTAGTTTTGGTATTTCTCCTGTTACTGCAGTACTAAATATGTATTGTGCTGGAAAAGGAGCACAATGGAAGCTCACCTCCTTGGCACAGGAAGAGCTTTGGCAGCAGAGTCATGCAGAAGAACATTGGAAACTATTCAACATACGCACATGAAAAATATGGGGATCCATTTCCAGACTGACACAAAGTAATGCAAAGCCCAAATAAAAGATATCTTTCCCGCACAGTGATAAAATGTCAGTCAGCCCTCTACCAAAGTTGGCAGTTGACCCAACAAAAGGCGAAAGGACGCTGACATGGAAGGGCATGTTTATGAAAAATGTTTTCCTGCTAGTGCTAGCATATGCCTGAAGCAAACAAAGTTCCTTTACGACACCAAAACCACATCATAGTAATAAAGCAGTGAATTATCAGTAATTCTAAATTATCTTCTTACAGGTACACACACAGTGTTATGACTGTATGTTTCATAATGTATATGATGTGGTATGCATCACCATTTTTATTTTGTTTTGCTAATGCATTAAGAATGCTATTTTAGTTAGATACATACTGTATTTTGTTTGAAATCTTGTTTATTCAGACCATTCACCAAACATATAGGTAATATAACCAGGACAACCAATCAACCAATGACTGTGATTAATCATTAGCAACTAACTGAATTCATTGCAATCAATGTGCCACCACATGCTGGAACTGAAATCACTGACAGCACTGGATGAGTGACATCATATTTACAGTAAGGTATCAGAAGTTCATTAATCATTACATAACAATGTATTACGGATTGCAGGGACAGAAGGACCATTAGCAGACTCAGGGATAAAATGAAAACAGCAGGCTTTATGAAAGGCAAGCAGATGACAGCAGGCAGTAGTGAATTCCAGCAGACAGGCAAAACAGGGAACGTGCAGTCAGAGTTTGTGTCAGATTGTTGTACGGGTAGCAATTGAAATTGTACTTCCCTCTAGGGTCTTTCAGCGCACTTATCCCTGGTTATGGGTGTGCACTTTGTTGTACGTTGCTCTGGATAAGAGCGTCTGCCAAATGCCAATAATGTAATGTAATGTAAGATGTTGTTTATAGGGTACGAAATACATCTGTGAAGTTTTATACAAAAATACTGTTTAAAATATGAAAAAATGCTAAATGTAAAAGTCTGCTTGGAGCCCATTCACTTTGGAATCTTTGAAGCTCAATATCTCAAAACTCTCAGAACACAGATAGAACCTTCTCATTCTCAGCTCATGAACAGAGAATCCAAATAAGCCAGGCAGAGGTCAGAAAAACAGGAAATCAAAAAAAAAAAAAAAAAATACAGATGGAAAGCAAGACAGGAAAATAGGGCTAGAACAGAACTGACAAACTAGCAAAGGAAAGAACAAACAGGCAGACTTAAATACAATACTAATGAGTAAAAAATGAGAAACAGGTGAGAGGAATGAATGAATGATAGAACAGACTACGGACAGTGACCTGGGATATAAGAAAAATGGAAGAAACAGAAAAACACTAAGACTGGGGAGTAAGGAGTGAGCATATAGAGAACACATAGAAAATTTTTTAAAACTGTGGAAAAGGGCACAGATGTCACAACAATGCGTGGCGAAAGCATATCTCCCGCAAAAAGCAATTACATTTCCCAATTAGCATAAACATTTACACAATTAAAAAGCACCTTCTTCAGTTTATCTTGTAGTGTGCCTTCAGTCTTTCTTCTTCTTAAGTGTCTTCCTTGAGCAACATTTCCGACAGCAAAATGTGCAACATTTCACTGTCACTATGACAACAGTCACTATTATGAGGAGTAACAGGCCAATCACATCCAGGCTGTGGTACTGGACCCAGTTGAGCTCATGGGCAGCTACCCTGAGGTGGTCTGCTCCTTTGTTCCTCATGACAAACTCTGTCCAGAAGACCGCCAGGTCCAGAGGCTCAATAGGGCGATCCTTATGAACAGCTGAGAGCTTCGTCATCTTCTCTTTATAACTGTAGGAACAAGATACAGCTTGTTCTTCATATCAGTTAGTACACTACTTTGTCAAAGACATCTCCATAATGTGTAGCATCCAGTAATTGTAGGCCCATCTCATTGCTGCAAAACCCTCTGTTCATTTATAAAGACTCGATTGGCGGATTTACTGTGCAGTCCATGACTTGAGCTAAGCGGTTTTTCCACTGGAGGTGGAACTAATAACTGTACCGTGACGTCTGTCTAAATTCAATGGGTGCTTCTCTGTACTCCTCTTTATTAGAAGGCTAATGTGCCTGAAAAATAATGTGCCCACTGACTGATCACAACATTTTCAAGCATGAAGCTTAATGTCAGAGATTAAATTAACAAAATTGGGATACTTCTATCCATCCTCTGACCTTTGAAGAGACACTATTAACTACAGTGATCTCTGGAATTATTGGCACCCTGAGAAAAAATGGAGAATAAAAGCTGCATATAAAAAACAACATGGATAATGATCTGCATTTTATCTTCAAACATATGCTTTTATTTCAATACATTTACTCTCACCTTTCAATGTTTTTTATTTAGTAATCTAATTTTTCTGAAGACCACAGGTGCCAAAGTAATTAAAATAACTATATTATGTCATTCCATCACTTACAGTTTCACTAGAGTACAACAATGAGGTAACAAGCATGCAAAATCCCTTTGTCAACCATCAGCATGGGAAAAGACAGAAGACACAGACCAAGTCCTGCAATGGTCATCTCAGTCTCCAAATCCCATGAAAAACCAGTGGTCTGAACTGAAGAGAGGGGTATCCCAAGAATATCAATGATTCTGATAGTTACGCATAAGGGAATGGTCACAATCCCTCCAAATGTGTTCTTTAACCTTATCACAAATTATAGGAAAAGATGTAAGACTTGATTCAATTGAATCATTAATAAAGCACACTGCTTTACACATGTTAGGAAATAAAGCTGTATCTGTGTTACTGTTTAGTTCACAGCATGTTTTGTGCATATTTATCAAGCGTGCCAATAATTCTGGAGCCCACTGATCTTTGACATCGATCCACTATTCTGACCTTTTGGGGGACTCTACCCTTGACTCAAAAGCAACAACTTCTGACTCTCCCTTGGATTTCTATTTACATGGTAGAGCTTGTGGCGGCACGGATGGTGCAGTGGGTAGCACTGCCGCCTCACAGCAAGGAGGTCCTGGGTTCGAATCCCCGTCGGCCGGGGCCTCTCTGTGCGGAGTTTGCATGTTCTCCCCGTGTCTGCGTGGGTTTCCTCCGGGTACTCCGGTTTCCTCCCACAGTCCAAAGACATGCAGATTAGGCTGATTGGAGAGTCTAAATTGCCCATAGGTGTGAGTGTGTGAGTGAATGGTGCATGTGCCCTGCGATGGACTGGCGACCTGTCCAGGGTGTATTCCTGCCTTTCGCCCAATGTATGCTGGGATAGGCTCCAGCCCCCCTGCGACCCTGATCAGGATAAGCGGGTTCAGATAATGGATGGATGGATGGTAGAGCTTGTTTCTGTTGATCCCACGAGGCTGAACACACGTAATGACATACAGTATGTACATTACATTAATGGCAGACACTCTTATCCAGAGCGATATACAGTTAGACTAAGCAGGAGACAATCCTCCCCTGGAGCAACGCAGGGTTAAGGGCCTTGCTCAAGGGCCCAACAGCTGTGTGGATCTTATTGTGGCTACACCAGGATTCGAACCACCGACCTTGCGGGTCCCAGTCATGTAACTTAACCACGACGCTACAGGCCGCCCCATAACATAACTTGAATCAGACATCATTGGTTCTATTCGGCCTGACCTCTCACCTTTTCTCGTTGATGATCATGTTGAGCGTCTCCAGCAGCTTGGCTGTGGTAATGCTATAGATGTCCAGGGCCACGGCCACGCCGCGGTGCACCATGCGCTCGACGTTGTCGCTCTGGTCACCGAACAAGGGCACCATCACCATGGGAACGCCATTGCATATGGCCTCATAGATGCCATGCGTTCCTCCGTGTGTGATGAAGGCCCTGGCTTTGGGATGTGCTGCAGACAGATGGGAACAGGACGTGGACACATCTGAGCTTCTTTTGCTTAGTAGTGGATAGATTTATAACTGTGGGTATGGGATTTTTTGGTGAGGAGGAAATGCACTTTCACTGTAATTTCCAAGTCAGTGGATATCATAAGGAAATTTTTTTTTTCACCAGGGCTTTGGTTGATGTGCTGATTATGTGAGTGTCATTTATGTTGTAATTGGTGACTAACTGAAAGTAAATGCTGCGTCGTTAAAGGCATAAAATGCAGGATTTTGTTCCTTACTTTGCTCCTGTCTGTGTACAATCAAAAATGTCTCCTCCATCCTCCATTCTCAACCTCACATACACCCCAAGGTGGCGGACGTTCACGCACCAATTAAACAACCAGATATTGTGCTTTGTGTAGCTAGCTATGTTGGTAGCTTTATAATGTTTTATTGCAGACTGCTAGAATCATGCATAGTATGGCTTTAAATTCATGAACACATGAACATGTGTTCCTTCAACCCCCCCCACAGTAACTGCCCTCCCTGCATGACATCCTGGTAATGCCACTGCTTCACGCAATAGCGAAAAACCTATAATCACAGCGGTTTCAAGCAATAGCCAAAAAGCTATAATCACAGCAGGTCCACGCAATAACCAAAAAGCTGTAATCACAGTAGTTACGAGAATGAAAACCAACCTAAAAGATCGTTTTGAGGTAGCCAGTTCAAGATTCTGACATTCTCCGGAAGGTTATCGGGCAGTGGGCCAGTATGCCTCCACAGAACCTACAAAAAATTAAAACAAAACATCTCTATAACTGAACCCTGAGACCTCAATTATATGCAATGCCAATGGATAGACCTTGTGTTTCACAACAAGAAAAGCTTTTTTTGTATGACAGAAGTTTCATAAAGTAATGATAAAATCTTGCTTGCCTGACATTCAGCTCTGCAGCATGTGGAACAGAATAAACACAGAAAGCCCTTTAAGGAGTTGCTTTTGTAGTGGGGGTCTCTTTGAATTGTGATTCAGAGAAGGATTTCTAAGACAGTACAAAATTTGCCTTTTTAATTGCTTGGGGATATAAGGTTAATGTGAACAATACGTGTGCTGAAGGTTCATTTGCTTTGGAAGCAACCTTCTTTTTGCACTGCATACCAATGACTTATACTACAAAGGTTTAAAGTGGCAGTTCACCCAAAAGTCAGGGTACTGTCTTTCCATCCAGATAGTTTTGCTGAGATTTGACAAGTTTTGCTGAGATTTTACAAGTTTTTTAGATACCCGCTGCAGCTCATCCTGATACAATGAACCTCAAGGGACCCATTATTTTTTGTGGCACTTGACGCAAAAAATGTAACATTAGAAAAACTCAACAGCAACATCTCTTTCCAAATACAATTGCACGCTTACTTACGAACATCCATAGAGCTTAGTACTCTGGATACGTGGAAACTCATAATTTCATTTTTGGTTTAATAAAACCTTCACCATTCATTGTCCATTGAGTTATATTTTATTTGCTTTTTTGCTCATATTTTAATGTCTGAGAATTCAAATTTGTGAAATATGTTCAGACTGGTGGAGAGGGAGACTGTTATGGTAGAAAACAGCAGTGATAAGACAGAAACATTTTCCTTACCCTTTGAGGAATCTGTCTGAAGGCCTCACTAAACCGGCTTGCCATCTCCTTTGGCATTTCAGACACTATCGAGCCCAGCGTGAACACCACAAAGCCATCTTCACCAGACTCTTCCACAAATGTCTCTAGGTCCTGCAGGGGTGAAGACAGTGGGAATGGTGTTGACTACTGACTTCAATCAATCAACATCAATCAACCAGTGAAAACATCTTTCTTTGCGATTGCCGCACAGAATACTATCTATTGTACTGGACAAGGTGTATTTTCCAACAGAAATCAGGTAGCCATGAAACCATGGGAGAAAACAAATATTCCTTGACCCTAGCAAAATAAATCAACAAACAATCTTTAACTTTGCATTATACATCCAAATGGCAATGTTAGACACAAAGGTAAATATGCAGTTTGCAGACATTCAGATATACTAAGATAATATACACACTGTACACTTAGTGAGCACTTTATTAGGTATTTATTAGACCTATTTTTAGACCTATTAAGTCTTGTGCTGCTGTAGCCTCTCCACTTAGAGGTTTGATGTGTTATGTGTTCAGAGATGCTCTTCTGCATGCCACTGTTATAATGTATGGTTATTTGCGTTACTGTCACCTTCCTGTCAGCTTCTCTTCTCCTCTGATCTCTCTCATTAACAACGCATTTCTGCCTGCAGAACCGCTGCTCACTGGAGTTTTTTTGTTTTTCTGCAATTCTGTGCAAACTCTAGAGACTGTTATGCCACACCAACAATCATTCCACGGTCAAAGTCACTTAGATCATATTTCTTCCCCATTCTGAAATTTGTTCTGAAAAACAACTGAACCTCTTGACCATGTCTGCATACTATCATGTATTTAGTTGCTGCCACAAGGAATGTAGTTTTGAGTTTAGATTGGAATAGCCACATCTGACCTGTACAGCCTATATTCTATAATAAAACATTTTTTGGAAATGTCACCACACTCACAGACAAAACATATGCACAAGCACAAGCTTTTCCTTAGTTAAAGAAGGGTTATGTGGTTGAAATATTCATCAATTCAAATATTCAAAGTATTAATAACAAAACTCTGCCTACTGGTATTTCTAGAAACTGAACCATTTCTGAGGTTGCACTGGCCAAGGTCCAACAGGCAAAGTCTAATTTTGCAAGCTCGTATTACATACATTGACTATGTGTACTGCAGTAACCCAGGAGATTAGATGCTGAATTCTCTTGTTCTGAGCCTTTGTCTCTGTTTTACAATGACCACAGAGCTAAGTAAAGCTAAACATCTGCAAAAATGATGTGCATGCATATAGATTGAGGGCTCTGTGCTACAGTAAGATAAAAGCAGTTGTTATATAAACCCTTCGGTATGTAATGACTTTGGGTTGCTGGAAACATTTAGACTTTTTCCTCCTATGTATAACAGCAACATCTGCGTAAACATGGAAAGCATGTATTTGCATAACTTTGTTAAAATATGGTCTTTTACATAGCACTGCAATATGGTCTTTTACTTTCGCTGACTGCAATACAAGCTTGATCACTATACTATGTCCAGTATATGCTGTTCTTGGTCTAGACTGCCAGTCTAGAAATCTTATAAAAACCCTCCCCCAACAAGCCATTTCCCTTCCCAAGAGGAAGTAGACTACGGAATGTTAGAGAGAGAATGTAACCAGAGTGGAGCTTGAGACAAACCCCATGGTGGAGACGAGGAGGTCAGATTCCCTCACGGCTATGTGTTTTGGAAAACAGTTAGAGCACAACCCTCATGCAACCTGACACTATTTGCCACTCAGAATTATCAGGAACACAACCACATAACTAATCCAATAACTTGCTAACAGAACCATGGACTGTTAGGAGGAGCTTAACTTACATTTCTTTGATTTGAATATATGTCTGCTAATTTTACATGCTAAGCCTGGAGCAATTTGTGCAAAGCACTTGGAGAAACTGGAACAGGACATCTAAGGTATTCAATATGAGACAAAAGAACAGATGCAAACTCATGCTCAGGTGTTACCTTTTGCATGGATTGTTCACACAATGAGCAGTGAGTGTCTAGTTTCAGCCTTTGTTTTCATCTGTGGAGATTAGATTTGTCTGCAGGCATACACCATCATTAAGACCAGCGGACTATGGTTGAAAAACAACTCCTCTATAAGCTGAGAGGACAGTACAAAAACTGATTATATCAAGTACAGCGTTCTGGAAAGTCATGAAAAAGAAAAAGAAAAAAAACACTTTACAAGCTGGCCAAGGAAGACAACCAGAGTTGAAGACAGTTGGAGTCAAAAAGGCTTCCACATGATTCACACTAACTGCTGTTCTGAACATTAGAGTGTCGAAAATTGCCTTTTCAACATTCGGAAATGGGGGTTCTGCATTCAGCATTTTGTGTAACTATCCAAAACGGACATTGCAAAATCCATGCCCACTTTCATCAGCAATTGGCCAAGTGTGCAATGGGCAGGGTTTCAGGTGGTCTGCAAATCCCCCCCCCCACTCATCTGTGAAATGTGGCAGATGTAGTGTCATGGCTTTGTAATGTATGGCTGCTTCAGGGAATGGGCTCACTCATCTTTACTGATGATGTAACAGAGGATGGCAGCAGGAGAATTACTTCAGAAGTACGTATGTAAACAGATTTTGTCTGGCTATGTACAAATAAATTTCTCCCTTGACTGAAGCTGGAACCACCTCCAAATCAAAGATCGACTAAAAGTGGCTACAGTGAAAAGACATTTCCAAACAAGATACAAAGCCAGTGGCACTGTCAATGGGTTATAAACTTGATTCAAACAAATATTAGACTATATTGTTTTGCTTTTCTTTCAAGTTAATTTGTTAACATACTTTTTTACTGCTGAACATGAGGTAGTCTACACAAAAGCATCCTTTTCTGTAAACTGGTACAACATATAGTATATGCATGTAAATACCCTGAAATAAAAACTGATTGTACTGTACTTCTGTCTCATATTCATCATATTCATCATTCATCTGAATTACACAAGTTGCAAAAAATAAAACATTTAATTCTACTGTTCCCATACTTTTGGAAGGCACTGTAATACCATGGCAGCTGGACACAGACTAGGCATCAAAATTGTGTGCGTTATTCTTGGCAAATACTCACCGTTGGTAGAGCTTTCTTTCCAGCACAGTTGATGCCCCCGATGTGAACCATGTTGGGCATTATTGGTCTGGGGTACTCAAAGGTGAAATCATACCTCAGGAGCCAGATAGCTCCATGACTAATGAGCTCTTTGTACGTAATATCCTGCCCCAGGTACCTGCTGCTCAGCTCATCGAAACTAGCATACATCTTCCGGCACAGGAACTCTCCCATAATGGTCATGAGCATATTTTTCACCCGTTGGGGGAAGTTCATGTGGTCTGTGTTGCCTGTGAAGAAGCGCGGGACGAAGGATGGGGGCGTGGGGCACTGGGCGGCCATGTCTTCGAGTCCGCAGGGGAGGCCTCGCAGGAAGTAGACGGCGGGCAGCGAGAGCGAGCGGGCGATGATGGAGCCGCAGGGCAGGAAGGGGTCGGTCAGCAGGAGCTCGAAGGCTTCGTCTCGCAGCCGCTGCATCAGGGGCTGGTTGTACAGCAGTGCCTCGCAGCCCTTCGCCTGCAAGTTTGTGAAGCTAATGAGCCGCTCCACGTTCACCAGCACGTCGCCCATCGTCACCGGCTGCAGGAACACGTCGACCTTCAGCGAGCTCATCGACCTGTCCAGCTCCTCCGAGCTGTAGGGTACGGGGAAGGTCTGCGTCCGGTAGTAATCGGAGCCGTTGATCAGCATGCTGCTCTCGGGGACCAGGACGACCATCTCGTGGGCCTGCAGAGCTAGCTCTTTGACCAGGATCTTCATGCTGAGCCAGTGGCTGCCATCCACAGGCATGACCAGGACTTTGCCCCCCTGCGCGGGCCCCAAGGTGCTGAGGCACGAGCAGACCAGCAGCCCCAGAGTGGAAATCCAGCCGTCCTGTTTCATGTCTCTCAGTGCAATGAACAGCTCATTCAGGAGCGGAGAGGAAGGGAGCTTATAGGGGCTGGACTCTGTGATTGTGTGCGTGTGTGTGTGTGTGTTTGGGGGGCGGGGGGGGGGGTGGCGTTCGTGTGAGCTTCCTTTGCGTAAGCCTACAACTGTGGGCTTGTAAAGATGACGTATCATTTAACCCAAGATGAACTTTATGCTTCAGTGCATCCTCTCTGGAGCCCATGAATCCTCCCCAGGATTCTGACAGAGCTCAGCACTGTTACACTTGGACATACCGGCAATCAGCAAACATACCGGCAATCAGCAATCAGCAAATAGTTAACAGGAGCTGTAGCTTTTTTTCTTCGCCAACCAATGCATGTGCCAACTTTCTGCAGGGGTGTGACCATATTGACTTATGATATCTGATGAAGCCTCCCAACTTCAAGCTTCCCATACGGACAGCATAGGTGGAATTACCTCATGTTTCGTGTAGCATTTGAGCCCTTTTCACTGTGAGCTCCTCCCTCTATGCGTGCCTCCCCCAGATAAAACAAGCCCATTGCGTGCGAAGGCTGGATTCTTGAAAAAAAAAAACACCCACACTTCCACACGCTCAAAACAGATAGTATCACAAAGTTGCAGCAAGGTTATGGCAAATGCTTAGTGCTCCAAATCACAACATGCCAGCTTCATTACTAAATATATGTTATATATGTTTATATTCTCTGGTATCCCAAAGTGCCAAAATTGTGAAACAAATCAATGCAAAAGCAACAGGGTGCCTATTAATCCTCAGGGTTGCCCATCAGACTGACTTTAGTGAAAAATAAGATATTACCTCATGGAATTTAACACTTGGCATAATAATGGTTAGCTGGATAAGCCATAATGAAAACACAGGAAGCATGTGTTTTAATAAGGAATTCTCACGGAAGAGTCAACTGGCATGCCTACGGGTGAACAGCACCACCTACTGCCTGAAATATAAATTACACACAGAGACGATAAGAATGTGCAAAATATGACGGACAAAACTGAGGTCATTTCAAAGGTCAACAGCTGAAGAACAGAATTTCAACATGCAAAACACAGATCTACTTGTCTAAAAAAATAAGTCTCTGAGTTCTTTCGGCAGTAGGCTATGAAATGGTCCGAAGAATATCCAGGAATGCTGGGCTCCCTGTAACAATAATGCACTGGGCCCCTTAATAGGCATGAAGCATGTCTTTAATAAAACATCTTGTGTGACATAAGACTTTGTTCCAAAAAATGTACTGTTTTAGTAAACTGTAACCCAACAGTTCTGTTATTGAGGCTTGGCTTACCAATAGTTTGTATCTTGCACTCTCAGAAATAAAGGTACAGTGGAGGTACATTTTTGTTCTTTAACTCTTGTGTTGTCTTAAGGGTCAAAAATGACCCACCACTGTGTTTAACAGCAGAGAATACCCCCTAAATTATATTTTTTTCAACTTGAAATTTGATGACAAAGTTTGTGATGAGTGACTGGTTGTTTCTTCATGCAAAATAGATTTGGGGTTTGAAATTCAATTATGCTGCTTTATTTTAGGGGTTTAGTGAAGGTCATTTTTTATGCTTAGGACAAGGGGAGTATACAGAATGTTAAGACTACACAATGGCTAAAGAATACATTTCCTAGTTGTGCCCAGAAGTTACAATAATGTTATTTTAGGCTATAACTTGGAATATCCCCAGGTTAGACACAGTATGCTCAGTAAAAAACTGGAACTGGAAAGTCATGAAGCCTGACATGCTTGCGATTGTGTTATCTGTGACCTTGATAGGCATGCAGATTAGCTGACTGGTCATTTTATCTGTTCATTTATTAGAAAATGATCTGACTGCACTCGGCCCTGAGAGTCGGTGAGAGGTTGCATGGTTTTGCTCTCTGGATTTAAGAGGAAAGGTTATTTGCACGAGACAGCAAGCCACCTTGCCAACTGTGAATGGTAGCAGTGATAAGGCCTACATACCCCTGAGGACAACAGTGATATTTGCCATGTCATCCTCAATTAATGCCATTAAAAAGCAGTCATTTGTCCTGTTTTAAACACAAACTCACAATAGATATCTTGGCTGACAATTTACAGTTAGGTAAGCTCACACCTCAGTAGGTATGAGGTGACACATTCTTAAGTAAATATTTTGGGCCAGATTTACGTACATGAAATTCACAGTGCAAAATATTTGTGTGGTCCTCCCTTAAATACATATGCAGTCAGGAGAGAAGCCCTGGTGCACCTAGTAATAACATAAGACATAAGTATGTTACTGGGACAGAATGCATCATATCCGCTGCTGATACTAGTGGCACAAGACTGTCCCTTCGTCTTGGGCATGTGAACCAAAATCATTTCAACTTGCATTACTATTAAAATACTCTTGGGGTCACTGTAGCTTGTCTCAATCGCCTGACTTATTACAGTGTGTCAACAGATCTACCATGGTTGCTGCCTTCATAGGTTACTTTTCAAATGTAAAACACCCTTTAAAGAGTTGGTTTTCTGGAATGTATTTTTATTTTTCTTCCAAAATTCTCAGTCAGTGTTCTGAACTTCATTGCTTTCGATTACCAGTAATGACTATTAAATCAGCATAACAATATCCTGTTCTGAATATTCCGATCATGTATCTTTCACCTTAAAGGGTTTAAAATGCATGTGAGAAAAGGTGGAGCTGTTCACATCTGTTCATATCTGTTCACCGCATGCCTGTGGTTGCAGATGAGTCAATAGATAGCACAGTTATGTTTTGTATGCTTTATTTCTTCTACAATCAATTTAAAAGTAAATCTTGCCAACACTGTGTACCTTGATCCCATAAATTAGAGCTAGATTGTGAATAACAGTGCCCATTGAACTTGGAGGTAGATTATGTTTTTCTCAGATAATGCAAGTAACAAGTTTATTTCATGCAATGAAACCGTCATCTGCATGATTCCAAATGCAGAATAAAGGCAATTGTGAGCAGCATTTGGGCTGGCAATTTCTCAAAACTTGACAAATGTTTTCAGTGTAGATAAACAGATTTCCAAGCATTGTCCATGCAGAAAGGTACACTGTGTAGTGCTTCTAATGAGTGTGATAGAGCTAGGTTCAAACTTGCTCTAAAAACATACAAAATTAGATGGGTCATTTGATGTTCTGTTGTACCTTATTACAAATGTCTATATCTAGAAATTAACACTGAATAACCCTGTACTGGCACAGCTGCAGGAGGGGGTATAGGAGTTCAAGTTGCTGAGGAACATGGTAATGGTCTGGTTTAAATGATCTACTGGTTTGATGGTTGAACATCTGAAACAAGAATTGCAAACACTGGCTTCATGCACAGTTACTGAGAATCTGGCAACATTAATTCCAAAAGACACCAATAAAATATAGTGGGAGCAATAATTATTTGATCCCTTGCTGATTTTGTAGGTTTGCCCACTTACAAAGAATGGAACTGTGTAGAATTCTAATCATAGGTACATTTTAACATTGAGAGACAGAATATCACAAAATAATCCACAATAACAACGTCATATACATTTTATAAATTTAATATCATTTTCACATGAAATAAGTATTTGATCCATAGAACAATAGGACTTAATACTTGGTGGAGAAACCTTTGTTGGCAAGCACAGAGGTCAGACATTTGTTGTAGTTTTTCACCAGGTTTGCACAGATCTTGGGAGGGATTTTGGTCCACTCCTCTTTGCAGATCCTCTCCAAATCCTTAAGGTTCTGAGGCTGTCGCTTGGCAACTCGAAACTTCAGCTCCCTCCACAGATTTTCGATGGGATTTAGGTCTGGAGACTGGCTAGGCCACTCCAGGACCTTAATATGCTTCTTTTTGAGCCACTCCTTTGTTGCCTTGGCCATATGTTTTGGGTCATTGTCATGTTGGAAGACCCATCCACGACCCATTTTCAGTGCTCTCACTGAGGGAAGGAGGTTGTCACCCTAAATTTCCTCGTACATGGCCCCATTCATCCTCCCCTCGATACGGTGAAGTCGTCCTGTCCCCTTAGCTGAGAAACACCCCCAAAGGTTTCCACCTCCATGCTTCACAGTGGGGATGGTGATCTTGGGGTTGTACTCAGCCTTTCTCTTCCTCCAAACACGGCGAGTCGAGTTGATGCCAAATAGCTCTATTTTCGTCTCATCTGACCACATCACCTTCTCCCAAGCCTCCTCTGGATCATCCAGGTGTTCTTTGGCAAACTTCAGATGGGCCTGTACATGTGCCTTCTTCAGCAGAGGAACCTTGCGCGTGCAGCAGGATTTTAATCCTTCACGGTGTAGTGTGTTACTGATGGTTCTCTTTGTGACTGTGGTCCCAACTGCCTTCAGGTCATTAACAAGCTCCTCCTGTGTAGTACTGGGCTGATCCCTGACCTTTCTCATGATCATTGATATCCCACAAGGCGAGTTCTTGCATGGAGCCCCAGACTGAGGGAGATTGGCGGTGACTTTGTGTTTCTTCCATTTTCTAATAATTGCTCCAACAGTTGTTAACTTCTCACCAAGCTGCTTGCTTATTTTCTTGTAGCCCATCCCAGCCTTGTGCAGGTCTACAATTTTGTCCCTGATGTCCTTAGACAGCTCCTTTGTCTTGGCCATGGTGGAAACGTTGGAATCTGATTGATTGTGTGGACAGGTGTCTTTTATACAGCTACATAATGATGTAACGAGTTGACATAGGTGTTTTGGGTAATGAGTTGAGATTAGGAGTGCTTCTTAATGGAAAACTAACTGGTCTGTGGGAGACAGAATTATTGCTGATTGGTAGGGGATCAAATACTTATTTCATGCATAAATACGATAATAAATTTATAAAATTTATATGATGTTGTTATTGTGGATTATTTTGTGATATTCTGTCTCTCAATGTTAAAATGTACCTATGATTAAAATTCTACACAGTTCCATTCTTTGTAAGTGGGCAAACCTACAAAATCAGCAAGGGATCAAATAATTATTGCTCCCACTGTACATGTTTTTGTTGATGCTATCCCACTGTTCTCCTAACTCATGTTTTTTAATGGGCTTTCCCCCCTTTTCTCCCCAATTTGGACTGTACAATTATATATCGGGCATTTGATACCAAGCACGTCTTATCACATCACTGCTCACAAGTCAGGCTTGCACAAAGATGAACGGGAGGAAAAGATGTAATTTGCGACTCTGCAGGCAGACTTGCAAGGTACCCGATCGACCAGTGTAGTTCACTACACAGTGATGACGTGCCAATCTCTGTATTTGTACAAAACAGGTTATTTGTACAAGAAGGCAAGCCACCTTGCCAACTATGAATGGTAGGAGTGATAAGGCCTACATAACCTTGAGGACAACAGTGAAATTATTTGCCATGTCATCCACAATTAAGGCCATTAAAAAGTAGTAATGTGTCCTGTTTTAGACACAAACACACAATATATATCTTGGCTGTTGAATTTACAATTTACAGTTAGGTAAGCTCTGGCATACCTCAGTAGGTATGAGATGACACATTTGTAAGTAAATATTTTGGGCCAGATTCACGTCGATGAAACGCGCAGCACAAAATATTTGTGCGATCCTCCCTTAAATACATATGCATTCAGGAGAGAAGTAATGACTGTTAAATCAGCATTAGAATATTCGATTCTGAATATTCAGATCACATATTTGTCATCTTTCACCTTAAAAGGTTTAAAATGCATGTCAGAAACAATGGAACCGAGAGACGGCAGTAGCAGGCATCATCAAGCCCTCTAACAGCCCCTGGGCAGCCCCAGCCGTACCCGTGGCCTACAAAGACTCCACCTGGCAGTTCTGTGTCAACTACCGACGTCTCAATGATGCGACCAGAAAAGACTTGTACCCACTCCTCTGCATCAACAACACCCACTGGCACCAGATGTTTCAGCTCCCTTGACCTCAACAGTGTCTACTGGCAGGTGGACCCCAGAAGCGAGGCCCAAGATGGCATTCACTATGACCAGGGCCTGTGGCAGTTCACAGTCATGCCTTTTTGCCTGTGCAATGCACCAGCCCACTTTGAGCTCTGCATGGAGAGGGTGCTAGCTGACATGGCCTGGCCTGGAGTATACCTTGACAACCTGTTGCTGCACACGACAGACTTTGGCCGTGCCCTGACCCTCCGCGAGCTCCTCACTGCCATCCGTCGAGCAGGGCTGTGCCTGAGCCCCAAGAGCTCCCTGGGACATGTGGAGAGCACATCTGGCCAAGGTGGCTACAGTAAAGGGCTGGGTTGTCCCACGTGACATAGAGAAGCTACTGAGCTTCCAGGACCTGCCATCCAACTACAGATGGTTTGTGAGACACTGTGGCACCTGCTGCACCACCTCACAGACAAAGGTTGACAGTACGAGTGAGACGACGCCTGCTTACCCCAACCCCAGCCAAATGTTCATCACCAGCAACATGAAGATGGGCAACAGTACAAGTGGGACATGTGCTGGCCAAGAAGGGTGAGGACGGGGAATGGGTGGAGCCGTAGCTAAACCGCAGTGGAGCTTCAAGGAGCCCAAAGGTCAGGTGGCTCGAAGCACTACAGGGCTATGGCTTTGAGACCCAGCACCGGGCGGGTGGACTCCACAACAACGCCAATGCCCTCTTGACGTCCCTGTGAGCTCTTAGAGTCCCTGTGAGCCTCTACTGCCAGTGGCAAGAGGATTGCAGCCAGGCAGCCCACAGAGTGGCGACCCTCAGAGCTGATGATGATCCTGAGCTGAACCTTGGGGGAGGAGGCCAGCGTGTCTACTGAGGTGGACTGAGGTGTCTACGCTCAGCACAGAAACCAAGGCATACTACGCCCAGTGGGCCACACTAGTCTTAAGGGAGGGGCTGCTGAACTGGAGGTGGATGGCACCGGAACGGCCGGCTGACCTACTGCAATACTGATGCCCCGGGGCAACGTTTCCACAAAATGGTGGGGGCTGGAATCTCTAAGACACTCCACCGCCCGCGGTGCAGATTTTACTGGGCAGGGTGTAGCCGAGACGTCAAGCTGCATGTCCACTGCTGCGACACTACATAGAGGGCCGACGCAATGCTCCCAAGCCCCCCCTACAGCAGTACCTGGTGGGGGCTCCCATGGAATGTGTGGTGGTCGATGTTCTGGGCCCCTTCCCCCCACCGACTTTGGGAACCGGTATGTCCTTGCAGCCATGGACTATTTTACTAAGTGGCCAGAAGCATACGTGGTCCTCGACCAGAGTGCTGTTACCACAGCAGACAAACTATTTGAAGAAATGTTCTGCCGGTTCGGGGTCTGGAACAGCTCCACAGCAACCAGGGGCGGAACTTCTTCCAGGAAGTCTGTAACCGTCTGGGAGTAAAGAAAAGTCGAACCACCCCCCTCCATCCTCAGAGCGATGGACTGCTGGAATGGTTCAATCGAAGTCTATCCACTCAACGGAGACCAGGTCTGGGTGCTTATCCCGCGCCGCAAGAAGGGGGTGTCCCACAAACTCACCAGTTACTGGGAGGGTTTGTGCCAGGTCCTAGCCCAGGTCTTGGACCTCATCTACCAGGTGAGGATAAAGGTTCGGGCCAGGTTGTAGTGCTTTATCGGGACCGACTAACCTCCTACCAGCAAGAGGTGGCCAGGGGGCCTGGGATATCCCCTGACTTACCTTACGTGACTCACTCCCCCTTATGCCCAAGGCAGAAGCAGCGGTTTGCTGCGGCACCAAGAATTCATTGACCTGGCCTCTAGGGCTGATGGGGACGACAGGCCCCTCGGGTGGGGGCAATATAGCATCCCAGGACTGACACAGACAAATCTCTGTGAAGATCCCAGCATGCCCTGTGTCCTGGACGCTCTTCCGGATGAGCAAAACACTTAATCTGCTGATTGAGCAATGTTTTAATTAACTGTTCATTTAATAATTTAACTAGCAAACTACATAATTGTGCCAAAAACATGTGTGTGTGTAAAAGAAATATGTGTAAACATATACGGGATCGGGGTCAAGTTGTTGAGCTTGAATCCCATTCATTGTCACTTTCGTCATGCAACCCTGCAACGCTAAAATACTGTTTATGGAACAGCTGAAACATGAATACCAAACACTGGCTTCATAGACATAAAGCACAGTTACTGAGAATGTTGTCATTGATGCTATCCTATTGTGCTCCCAACCATGTTTTTTAATGGGCTTTCCCCCAATTTGGACTGTACAATTATATATCGGGCATTTGATGCCGAGTGCCACTCCTTATCACACCACTGCTCACAAGTCAGGCTTGTACAAAGATGAATCAAAGGCAGACACTTAATTTGCAACACTGCAGGCGGATGTGCAAGGTACCTGATCAACCAATGCGGTTTGCCACAGAGTGATGACACGCCAATCTCTGCCAACTCAACCGTGCCTAAACCTAGGCAACACCGCCACCAGCTATCTCGCCTAGCAGGTCTATCACTCGATCTAAAACCGGCACTGGCATGCTTGGGAATTGATCTCAGACCATGATGCCACCTATGTGTTGCCTAGAATGGTCCCTTAACCAAAAGAGACAGATATCAGCCCTGTCCAACCCATGTTGAAGCAAATGCCTTTATTGCTGATCACAACATTATCAAACTGGGCTGAGGCTAAAACTATTCAATTTGTGGCCAGTGTAGCAAGCAATTACACCAAAGTCCTTCTGGCAGGCAAAATAATGAATAATGGAACAAATTAAGCCTTCATATGACTATACTGGCTGATTGTTCCATTTTACTTCAATGTGTACAGGGCAATTTTTCTATCAGGGTCCAGATTAACATAAATTCAGATTGACTATTGTTCTTTACCCATGCAAATAAAATCAGTAAAACAGTGATGTTGCGGTTTTATTTCTCATTACATTCATTTATATAACCATTACTTTTCTGTCTTGGAAACAGCAGAATAGCAGATTTCTTCTCACCTGTGGCAGTGCTTTCTGGACGGCACAGTTAATCCCTCCCACCAGTGCCATGTTAGGCATAAGGGGCCGCGGGAAGTCAAAGGTGAAGTCAAACCGCATCAGCCATATAGACGCATGACTCAATATTTCCGCCACCGTCGCATCTCTCTGGAGGACACGAGAGGCGATGTTGTCGAAAGGCTGGTATAGGATCCTGCATAATAGGGGCTCCAGAAAGCTGATCAGCACATTGAGAACCCGCTGGACAAAGGTCATCTGATCCGTGTTCAGGGTAAAGAATCGAGGGACGAAGGAGGCAGGGCTGGGGCAGGCTGCGGCTGAGAAATCCAGGCCGCATGGAATCCCGCGCAGCAAAAAAACAGAAGGGACAGAGAAGTGCTCTGCCAGGATAGCCCCAGTCGGCACAAGGGGGTCTGTCAGCACCGCATCAAACTGCTGCTCCCTCAGGTATGACATCACTTCCTGGTTGTACAGCAAGCTCTCACTGGTGGTCGTCAGAAAGTTTCTGAGGTTTCTCATACCCTTCAGTTTGCCAGAAACCCTCTCTAGGAAGGGTTCTGACTTGTTCATGTTCATACGTCTTCCATGCTGGGCCTGTAGGTGATTAACCAGGTCCTGGCCATAGGGCACGGGGTATGTCTTGGTGGTACAGTGTTTAGTAGGTCCGAGACGCATGCTCACCTGTGGGATAACCACCACAACCACATGTCCCCTTTGTCCCAGCTTCTCTGCCACTGCCTGGATCGTGGTCCAGTGGCTCCCATCCATTGGCACTACCAGTAACTTACCAGTATGCACCACAGTGGATGATCCAAGGAGGAGAGCCAGCCACAATGACAGTCCTGCCAGGTGTCTTTTCTCATAAATCACAACCATGGTCATGTAGTCTCTGCTGCTATGAAGTGCTAAGAGCCTCTGTGCGTATACGTGGCAGCATGCTTGTTAAGTTGGTCCAAAAAGCAAAAAACAGTTAAAACAACTTTTCTTGGAATGTTTATGAGACGGTTATCGATCTATCAGGGTACAAGGTTCATGTTAGCTGTGCTTCATTGGCTTCGCAGTATGTCTGCATGCCAATGTGGGTGTAAAATGTGGTGCAAGGTTCGCAGTGTGTATTGTCCCAAACTGGTTTGATCAGTTTTGATTCACCTGCTGTTCAAATCTGAATGAATAGAACTGGGATATGCTGGGATATTCAGTCGCGCTCCAGTCCCGCCCCATTCCCATACATACTAAACTTCACCTCAGAAATAAGAAGGAAAGTATGAGGAAAAAGGCTAGAGTCTATGAAGAACTGTATTTAAAGTAACTATTTGCATTTACATGATAATCACACTTATTAGTTGAATAGGCTTTTAGATCATTTTGACTGCACTGTGAAAATGGACGAGATGCCTATGAAGTGCATCATTTACTTGTTGTAGTGTGCAGATCATTGCATCCCTCTCGCCATTTATTGCAAAGTTTTCACAAATATTTCCAATTTACATTTGAGTAAAATCAAATAAAAATATACATACAGTAAATGTGCATGAACAGAGAAGACATGAAGCCAGTGAACAAGACAAATAGAAAAACAAAAGAAGTATGTCAGGGGGGGCTATTCATCATCATACAAAACAATTAGATGGAAACACTTAACGAGGAAGCACAGTCTTACAGCTTTAAATTGGTTTTGTTTTTCGTAGAA